>NC_044508.1:19171797-19231797 GCF_902362185.1 Chanos chanos | reverse complement strand
TTTATCCAGACATCACCCAAAGGAGCTGTACATTTGAATGCAAATGTCCGAATCAGTTGGACTGGACATTAAGCGAACTTTACCCTGCCAGCTCCCCGGTACAAAGTCCGTGTAATGTCCAATTGAGTCCATGTGAGTAAACAGTAGGTCATTGTGTGGGAGATTCACAGCGAGGGAGTGAGCGTGCTGATGATGTTTCTATCGTGCGACTGGCGCGAAACCTGAAGAATACAGACACCCGAAGGTGAAGAAGAAGGATCCTTTACACGAACATGGCAGCAAAAATGTCTAACTGGAGAGATGACCAGATTCAGGAACTTCTTTTGGTAAGGGCCGACGCCCAAATCGTCAAACAAATTTAAGGATCCAAATTACGAACCGACTACGTGACCGTGGTGTAATTTTGCGTCATGTCCTGCCTCCTGCACACTCTACCCAGGTACCACCCCTCACCTAAACCAAACGGAGTATTTCGTGTAGACGAGAATGTATCTGACACGGACAATGTTGTGTGCTACACATGTGAAAGGGCAACTCCAGACGTTGGCCGGACCTGATTCTCTGGGCGTTGTCTGGAGTTCATATGAGAAAACAGCTATAGGTGATCAAAACTGGTAATCAGTAATACGAATACAGTCTTCTTCATCTTTTTTTGTTGTTGTTGTCCAGTTGATGACACTTGCATAATCAAATAATTCCTCTTTGCAGTTAGCTGCACTTTATTCAGCATGCACGAACCCTTCAGTAGTTTTATTCAGTATGTATTCAGTAGCTTCCTGGCATGTTTGTCGACTTTCCTGCACTCAAGCACAAGAAGGTCACATAAACCGATTTTAAGCTGAATGTATCTGTCAATTTTTTTCTTGGAAATTCTCCTGCGATGCTTGCAACAATTTCAGCAATCATTTTGTTCCTACTGGGAGCTGATCGGGGTAAGGTGTGTGAGTGTGTGTGTGTGTTTTTTTTTTTCTCTCCAGTGCTTTTTATTTCACGCAGCCTCTGTGAATTACTGACCTGTGTGGACTCCAGCAGTAATCTCCCCAGATAAATGAGCAGGTCGGTCAAAGGTGTGCGTCATACGCTGATGTTCCCACTGCAACCATCTTCCGCTTGACCTTTTACAGCCAGAGAAACTGCAGCGCCAGTTAATTATGCACATACAGCAACCCAGCTGGAGAAGACACAACATTCACTCACCTACAACTCCATCTCTCATGAGCTCCATCATCTTCATCTTAATCCAGCATCAGACGATATTTTAACATTTACGCATACAGCACTTTTTCTGTCACATTCTTTAAGTTAGATCTGTCCATCTATCCATCTACCTATCTATCTGTCTATCTGTCTGTCCATCTATCCATCTATCTATCTATCTATCTATCTATCATATATTAACTGTGTGTTATTTTTATGAGTCCAAACTGCCAGCAACACTCTTGTGGTCATTAGTGTCATGCAGATGTTAATAATGTTGTGGGTACAGTCATCTTCATTTCGGGATGGATAGATATTATGCTATACTGGCTAATGTGATTTTTCCTTTGCGGGCATTTGGTGTTTGATCTAAGCTCTAAAATGATGTTTAGTGTGTTTTGCATACTGAGTTCATTTTGAGTGACTTTTCTGCTTGTCAGACATTAAAAAAATGATTGTCAGGAGATCAGACACAGCGGTGCCGAACTGTGCAGCCTTATTAAGGGAAATGTTTCATCTAGCAGATGACTGAAATGCATTACTTTTCTCCAATTTGGTCTCCTTTCAAGGATTCTCATTATTGGAGAATGCAACCCGGTAGCAAACGAGATGAGACAAGCTGTCAGATTTTCATTTGTCTGTCATTTCAACTTCAAGGTTCTGATCTCATACAACATTGCATCAATTATTTTAGCCAAGAGAAAAAAGAGAGGGATAAAAAATGTCTTGAGCTTCTGTTGTGTTACCAACTTGAAAGCTTGAGTTATTTTATCTTTTCTTTCACCCTCCTAGACAGACAGACAGACACACACACACACACAAAAACTACTTTTATTCATTCTAAATAACAATACTTATTTTATCTGTAGAAAATACCCCATGCAGCTGGACTATCGATCCATTTTGCTAATTCTGATCAGTGCTAATGGACTAAGGCAGAGGTTGTTGTTTAGGTCTGTAAACAACATAATGTTTAGAAATCAGTTTATGGAGAGCAATACCTGGGAATAAGTGTAGTCACCGGGGGATGGGGGGGGGGGGGTAATCCCTCTGTCCCTGTTTACCACCAGGCTCAGTTCTCTCATCCATCTCTTAAACAATAGAAACCTCTTTTCAGTTGGTACATGGCCCGGATGTGAAATTGACTGATTGGCTGCAGCCAAAAAAAAAAAAAAAAAAGTCAACATCAAGTTGACAGGACTTTTTAGAGTGGAGAAAATCTATGAGCTGTTTCTCAACGTGACATATGATATCGACCTGATCTTTAATGGTTGGACATATTTGTCAAAGCTGAATTGACCAGGACACCATCTATTAAACTTCCAATTTATAACTTGGTTCACATGGAGTTCACTTACTCGCATAATAAGTCATTTCCTCAGCACAATTATAAACTGTGAGCTGCTTTACCATCGTCATGTAAATCATCTTTATTATTTTATGAGCCAGAGAAATAACACGACTATGTTTAGCCCAGCTGTCTTTGCTCACCTTGTCCACGGTGTATTGATCCCAGAGTGCATAACTGCTTTAAACAGCGTGGAAAGCAGAAATCGCGTAACTGCACGCTAAGGGATTTCCCCAAGAACCTCCATGCCGTTTATCTGGTCCAAATGTGTCAGCTAACAGTCTCACATCACAGGCGTAATGGACTGAGTCAAAGAGCATGCTTCTGAGAGCTGTGCTCCAAACAAGAATCTAAACCCAGATACAACTGATTGCACAGGGACCAATAAAAACACATTACATTTGTGTGTTTTTCCATTCCCAATCCCCTCCCCTGTCTTTCCCTCTTCCTCTCAGCTGACTGAAGAAATTACCAAGAGAGAGAGAGAGAGAGTGTGTGTGTGTGTGTGTGTGTGTGTGTGTGTGTGTGTGTGCGCGTGCTAATGGTGTTTTACCAGAATTGGCGCTCGTGTTCCGTCTCATTGTCTGTCTTAGACACACTGACTTCAAAACAAAAATGGCATTCAGACTATTGTAACCCCTGAGAATGATGCTGTCATTTTACTCTGTTTACCTCAGCTCTGTTACACTAACTGATGACAGACTTCACCTTTATTTTCACCATTTCCACACGATTTTCTATTTCCACCTTCGCTATTCTCAACAGTAGGAAAAAGCAAAACAAAACAAAAAAAAACTCATATAAATTACTACATCAAATAAAATATGCTGTTTTAAAGAATAAATGTCTATTTTTTATCGTTTATATTTTTTATCATAATTTGTGTTCTCAGTGTTTGAAAGGCTGAGAACTTGTCAATGAAAAATGGAAATAGGGGAGAGCCATTACTTCTAGACCATTAAAGAAAGCAGACGGCAATCTCACACAATCATCTCTGCTATTTTTCTTCATATGCCAAGTGTCTGGCATTGGTCACACTGAAGCAGATAAGTGTGTGTGTGTGTGTGTGTGTGTGTGTGTGTGCGTGTGTGTGTGCGCGCGTGTGTGTCTGTGTCTGTGTGTGACTCTTGGCTGCATGGCTTCCCAAGTCTGTTTCCCTTTAGACTTTGCTTTGAGCCAATTACAGTGTTTCACCTAATCTCACAGGCTGTGAGGTATTACCCTCCACTGAACACGTGCACTGTTCCTCTTTCATTTACTCACATTCTTTTATGACAATTTCACCAAATAATAGTTAATAGTGTCTAGGCTGTCTTTTCTCTCTCACAGGGCAGATGCCATTGAGGTTAACTTTGTTTTCCCTTCGCTCTTTGAACAATGACCAAGAGATCAAGTCCCGACCAGAGGCACGTACCAAGCTTCATTGATATTCTCAAAGAAACATGAAAGTGAATGCAGATGATGAAAGCGCGGGGCCAGACCGCGCCTCTTCTCCTTTGTAAGGATCTCACCTTTCATTTCTTCGCTCTCCTTTTTCTCCGATCTGACTCAGTCCACGAAATTCAGTGGAGCTGGCCGTGCAGCTCACTGTGCGATCTGAAAAAACTCCTCTACATGTCTGTTTCTCCCAGGAACCCGATCACAGGAAAGACAGGAAAGAAACGCCCTCATTCAAAGTCATGCGTCACGACCCTAAGTCATTTTGTAACCGAATCAAATCTGCCTCAAATGGTCACTAGTTACCATAAGACATTTACATTTGATCTCGACCCTTAACCAATATCTATACGTAACCACTTGAATCCAACTTTGTTATTTTTGTATTGTTACATTAATGTGAACAAAGTGACATCCTGTGAAATGATGTTTTATAGAATTCTGGGAAAGATTAATAGTGCTTTTAAATGCATCTGTGTCGAATCTTCATGTTTTCCCACAACAATATGATGTGTGTATATATATAAGTTCACAAGTCAACATTCGACCCCTGTGTCATAAGTCTGTAGTGCTCACATACTGTACGTCATGCATGATGCATGTTGCATCCGTGAGTGGAACATATGAAATGCATGTAAATTTCAAACTGAAATGAGAATGTTGCAGTCATACACACTGAGTCAGGAGAATCCATAAAGCAGGCCTGTGCTGATGAAAGACAGGACTGAAGCATTTTTTCTTTGGACGTCATGCTGCTCCTCTCTTCCAGCTCAGTGAAATTTGAGGTTTTATGAGGGCTCTAGTTCAATCCACAACGCCAACCGTGAACAAAATCCAACTCGCTCTCTGATCTTTAAGAGCACATAATGTAGAATTATACAACTGCTAATGAAACATGGTTGTGTGATCAATAATTCACTTTCTTAACTTGACAAAAGTTTTGTTAACTTCTCCTGTGTAATACAGACTTTAGTTCAGAAACACAAAGCAGGTCCGAGACATGGGCCTTGGACTCCATCCGCTCTCTGGAAGGTTTCAAAGTTTCCCCATCAACGATACCCCTTGAAAGAGTCACTCTGTTTATCTTAATAATTCACTTTTTCACTTTTTTTCCAAATACACTTTTGCTAAATATATTGATTATATTTAATATTAAAAAAAAACAATAATGGACTCATTGAAATGGCCTTAACACCTTAACGTGTAAAACGTGGAACGCAGGAGGTGACAACAATCTGATCATCCATCATCCACACTGATGCTGTGTTTGTCACTCTGGTCGGTCACCCTCAAACGTGTAACCATCAACCAATGCACAGTTTCAAACCGCAGGTAGCTTCAGTATATACCATTCACATAACCACTGTATATAAACTGACTCGACTTTAAGGCTCACATTCAAACAGTCTGCTGTAATTACGTTTTTATTTGCCCTGTGTTTCTGTGACTGTTATCAGTGTAGTCATTATACGTGTAACAGAATCCCGGTTGGTCTCACTCGCCTCACACAGCCATTAATCACGCTATAAGATAATAAACTTCAGTGTGACTCATTCAATTTTCATGCCTTTTATTTGAAAGAATAAAACAAGTAGGCGGATTAAGGAAGGATTAGAGAGCGATCGTGTTATGTTTACACAGTGTCAATCCCATGTCTTTCACCCACCGAACGCTCTTTTTCAGGACAGCAGCTGGCTGCGCCCAAAGCGATGATGATGATTTTGTCAAAAAAAAAAAATGTTACTTTCAAATGATCCCAAATACTCACTGTTGATGAAGTTTTAAGAAAAAATTAAGAAGCTGATCTTGTGGATGTGCTATAATTTGCATTTTTTTTTTTTTTAGACTATGTAGAAATGCCTTGTCCTACCCTGATTTAACCTTTCATTGTTACCTTACCGGCGACTTTCCCCACAAGGGAGAGGCCAGGAGTTCTGACCTCGCTGCTTGTTCAGTCAATGTACTGTTCTGTTTGCCACTTTCTCAAATACCAGGGAGACCTTTTGTCTGGCCAGCTTCACAGTTTTGACAGGATAAACCATTGATGAATCGATCAACAACTGAAAGACTCCAACATGAAAACTAAACACTCAATAAAAGAAAACAGAAGATAAAATTTGGTATTACTTTCATAGATCAGTAAATGAATATAAGACTAAAGAGACCACCGTGACATTCCGACAGATTTCATGTTGAGAAATCAAACCAGTATGTAAAATGATGAAGTGGTTAATAAACAGATTAAAAGTTAGCTTGGGTGTGCCTAATTTGACTAATTTGTTGGCCTACAAAGCAATTTATCTAAGTCAGTGTGGTTTTGAGTTTTGCCTTTATCGATCAGTCAACTACACACTCGTTCATTATATTATACTTGTATGCAACATTCGAAATAAAACTGTTTATCAAAAACAAATTTAAAGAAGGAAATAAAAAAAAAGGACAGGGTGAATATTGTTGTTCATAACAAATGGTGACTCTAAAGGGACAGGACTTGAATTGAACTCAAAGTTCTTTTTTCTTTTAAATCTAAAAGAATAACAAATTAGGGAACTGTTTCAGGACTACAACACACACACACACACACATAATCCAGCACCATATATGGTCGAAACATCCCTGTACTTAGCATCCTTTGCAGCAGGAGGAAGCAGGAAGACCTGGCTCTGGGAATGGTCCTGTTCCTGGCTTGTGTTGCATCTTTTATGACATCAGAGAAAAGGTGATATATTTGTGACTCTGTGCATGTGTGTTGAAGAATCCATGTGTAAATATGAGAGTTTTTGTGTTTATATTTGGGAGTCTTTATATATTGATGTTTGCATATTTAGGAATATTTGTATCTGTGCTCAGGTCCTGCAGTAAAACTGCACCACACACCTGTGATGATCTGGGGGAGTGTGTAGAGGTTTAAGGCATCGGTATGTGTTGGGGTTTTAAATTATTGTGTGCAAATCATAAATATGCAATGTCCTTCCGTTCTTACAAATTCAGGAACTGGTCATGAATAAATCTGGGTTTCTCCTAAAGATATTCAGGGTACAAATCCACTCCCCACACACAGTTCACTTTAGATGTCTTTACAGAAAGGAGGGGGGGGGGGTGAAGTGATAGAGGGATACAACTAGAGATACAGTGATTTTTGGCTTTTTTTTTTTTGGTTTGTTTGTTTGTTTCCTGTCTCTCCCTCTCTCTCTCTTTTTCACTCTCTCTCTCTCTCTCTCTCTCTCTCTTTTTCCCAGCAGTAAATGTACAGCAGCTGACATTTGGCCTTTGGTTCACTGATGTAGAAATATGGAGGATGTAGAAATATTTTCCTTAGTTACACAGAACAAAACACCTAAAGAACGACAGTCCAGAATATACATGGAAGCACACAAACACACATGCACAGACACAAACAGACAGACAGACATACAGATACACAGAAAGAGAGATAGAGAGAAAGAGAGAGAGAGAGAGAGAGAGCTAAGGTGATGCCGCAGTGGACTACTCTAGCGAATATGGAATCTGCGGCTGCTGAGTGTATATTTCAGTTACATTTGTAACAGAACAGCAGTCATACTGCACCTCAATTCACATCTCTGTACCCAGTTAAACACTTACCACAGATTTTTAGAACTAAACACAGCATGTGTGTGCAACATTACTGCTCCGTGAAAAACTTCCAAGTCCAACAAAAGACAGAGGAAAAGAGGAGGGAGGTTTTCAGATCTGCTTCAAACACCCAGGGCAACAACAGTGTTGCACAGTAAGACTGTATTACCTAACACTGATAGCTTTTCAAAGGCATGTCATCTCTCCCAGCGACAAGTCAAGAGTCCTCCCCCCCCCCCCCCCGATTCCACATTAGGACTGAAGGGCCTGGGGAATTCTAGAACCTTCTGCACTCTCCCACTTAACCTTAAAATATCAAATGCACTCTGTTGGTATTTAGGCACATAGCATAAAACATTCCTAAGCGAGATCTGAAACAAACTTATGGAGTCATATTAATATTCAGACAAAAAAAAAGAAAAAAGGAGAAAAATTACACCCCTTAGGTAACACTTGATATAGTTTTGTCATCTTTTGGATCTTGTCTGATCTTTTTGTTTTTTAAATTTCTCTCATTTCCTTACATTAACAGTACTAACTGTTCTGTCTTTGCCTTTGAGTGCAGGAAGCGGAGGGATTGAGGAACAATGAAACTTAAGATGGAGAACATTTATGAGCTGCATTGGTAAAAAATTGAAATTCAGTTCCCAAGAAGAGAACTTGACTGGGAAAGTCGAGAGACAACCAACTGGAGAACAAAAAAACTGACGCACGATTTTTTTTTTTTTGACAAACCAGCAGTTGAATTCGATTTCATCAGTAATTTTAGTGCACCTCATATAAAAAAAAAAAAAAAAGGGGGAAAGGCAGCATTCTTTAAAGATAGTCTGGGAGATTGTTTGTAGCCCAAAGTCAGCATCACAGTGAGGGTTTCTGAGAGATGGGGAAATAATTGGTTGCATTGTGTGAGCTGTGTGCATGTCAGCTCTGATAAACAGATTGAGTCACTGATGTGAAAGAAAATATCATAAAAGTTTCTTTTCTGTTCGGAACCTCAGTTTGCTGATGTATGTTACCATAAGTTTATTTGTCATGCTAGTTCCACCTATAGTACTGATACATTTAAAAAATGTGGACAAGGAATTGATGCCTTGTTTATTTATTTATTTATTTATTTATTTTCCCTTTACCTGTTTGCGTATTGCTATTGGGGCGCGTGCCTTCCCTAACGTTTCTATTATGCTAATAAAATCTGGTTTAACACTTCTGAGGAGACTTCAAAGCTCAGCTCCTGGGAAGGTTCTGGAAAGAAAGTGGCAGGTTGCAGCATTTTTGATCCCCAACTGTGAATTATCGCTCTCGATTTTTCTTTTCTGCCTCGAACCCGGAACAAAATTCTTTTGAGTCACCCAAAAGACTTTTTTTTTACCTTTCCCACTCAGTATGGTTTGGTCTTTTAAAAGGAAAAGCAGAGACAGATTATTGTTTGTGTATGTATAGAGCCTCGCTGAACGAGGGAGCAGAGATTATGGAATAAGCCACATAAATAAAGTGAGAGAAGAGATTCCATTAGCCACTACATGCTGTGATTCAGCCTTGCGGAGTAGTAGAAATACCACTGCTTGTCATGTCAATACTTTGTTCGTATTTATGAACATTTTTCTCATATTCGTTGAAGCAGTCTGAATTTACTACGGAACTGTTAGAGCCAGCTTTGTCTTTGTCATGGAAACTTTATAATGGTATAAGACTATCACTGAAAATGAATTTAGGCTGTGAAGCATTTTGATTTCTTTTGCATTGTGCTTTGGGATAATGAATCAACACTATAAAGACTTACAAACCTACTATTGATTAAAATGAGTAGCACACTGCAGCACAAACACAAGTTAACAAGTTAGTTTGAAATATGAAAAAGCTGAGCTTTCCAGGAACCAGTAGCAAGAAGAAGAAGTACTGGATGAAGTGCACTGTCAGTCTGAGAAAGCTTTGACCTTGGGTGGGGCCTGGGAAAGCATTGACCACGCTTAGACTGAAGAAGAGAAAAAAACTGCCATGTTTAGCAAAAACCAGTGTCAGGTCTGGGACGGACTCTGACCCCAACATGAATGTTAGGAGTGTCGTTCTGAAGTACAGGGTCACCTGATTTTACTGCAGAGAATCTGGCATCACTGTTACCTTCAAACAATGGACTCTACAAACTTCTCAGACATGTCACAGTGTCTCACAGAGAGAAAATACTCACGTGTTTTTACACTAGTGCTACCAGAGTGGGTTTAACAAAAAACAAAACAACAATAATAACGAAAACAAAAAAAACCCAAAAAAAAACCAAAACAACAACAACAGAAATAATGGTTCAGGGGTTATTAGCAGTAAATAGTAATAAAACATTAAAATTCATTCAAAGTAGAAATGTGACACAGAGACGAGTTAAAATATGAATTTCAAAGCCATGGCTTCCACAGAGTGTTTTATGAATTTTGATGGATAGGGTGTTTCATAATTTGTGCACGTAACTTTTAAAGGTGCTCCTCCAATGTTTTTTTTGTTTTGTTTTGTTTTGTTTTTAAATTTGAAACATTTAGAGAGTTGGACTTGTGGGCAAAAAATCCCATAAAATCAGTTTGAAAATTCATGGGGAGTCAATGTACGTGTCTTTTTGGCCACTGTTAGAATTCTAGTCACACTCCTCCGAAATATTTGGCACTTTCTGACAATAGAAAAGGGAATTAAAGTAGTAAAGGCAGCCGAAAATGAAAGCGCATACACATTTTTTTTTACACCTTTTGGGTTTCGAAAGGTCTCACCTTCATAGATGGAAAAAAAGCTGACATTCTGATGTTCAGATGTTCAATGTGCAGACCTTAAAGCTAAAGTTGTCATCTAAAATGAATCTCACATCTTTCACCTCTGTTTTGTGACCACTGTTTGGTCAAATCTTCAAACCTGGAGAGAAATTTCCCCTCTTTATAAATTTTACACCAATTAAAATAATCTCTGCTTCGCCCCTTTTTCTATCTGAGAATGCCATTTGTCTTCCTCTCACCAATGGAAAAGAGGGATGATTTGATTGCTTCATGGGATAATGGCCAATGGGAATGTCAGGCTGAACTGAAGCATATAGTTGCATACCAGTGAAAATGTACATTCTGATTAATTAACCTCTCAAGAGAAAACACACACACACACACACACACACACACAAAGAGACAGCAGAGCCCCTAGAGTACACCCCCCCCCCCCACCCCTCCCCCACGAAATACCACAATCTGTGGATACCGACTCTGAAACAAAATCACCCAGTTTGACCTGAAAACACATGTGCTAAACCAGTGAGAAGCATCAGAGCAATGGAACCCAATTTTCCAGTCAGTGGATCGACATACAGATATAATGGTTAGTCTCACAAAATCCAGTGCCTAAATCTGAGAGTCCTTCCTGGCAGTAGCACAAGGATCTTTTATTACATTGGCTCAAGTTGTTTGAAAACAAGGTGATTTTGAGCTTGTAAGGATAAAAACCTGTTGATGAATGCACAATTTCGAGGGTAAAGTCAGGTAAATATGTAAATGTTTCCTTAAACAACTTTGTGAGGAATGGGTCTCTGTAGCAGACTTGGGGAGGGAGGGGGAGGGGGGGGGTTTAGGCTGGTGAACAGTTTTTTAAGTACCCATATTTGTGTTGGGAGAGAAAAATCCTCAGTGACAGAGGATGGGTTTGCCATTAGTGGTTTTATCCTAAGAATGTAATGCAAATTCCCCACACTCAGAAGCAAATGGCTGACATTTAGCCGCAACAGGATTTAAGGAAAAAAAAAAAAACATGTTTGGGTTATTTTGACTTTAAGCAATGAGAAGAGGGTTTGTCTTATTTTACATAGAGCTTTATTATGGTGCATTTCCTTTTAAGCCATTATGAAGGACTTGAAGATAAATATACTTTTCTCCATCTCTGTCTGTTTAATGGAACCGAGTCTTTTCTGTTGAAAAATTTCCAAAGTATTGTATAGGCTAGCTGTAAAAAAAAAAAAAAAAGGAAGAATTTACTAGAATGTGCATCCCTTGGTTGGTTATCAGAATTGTCCACAAGGTCATTCACACACAATGAATATCCTGTAGCTATGCTTGAAAATCAAGACCTTACTGATGCACTGACAATGCACTTGTTTTATTTCAAACAGTTTTTGGACAGTATGGACTGTAATGCTTACTGTGGTGAATATTACAGCCACAGAGGAAACACAGCGGAATGACCTGACACGCTAATATCATGTACATAGTCAGCATGAGTATCAGTCGTTAGTGATGGGATTACATAGAGGATATGATCATGGTTCTGTGTGTGGACATTTACATACTAAATACAGTCAAATCTCTTCAGTGGGTCCACAAATTCCCCACCATTTCAGTTCAAATCAGCAGCAGGATCAATATGAAAACACAAAATACAGCTAGTTAAAATGCTGGACATTAAAACTGGGAACTCAGGACAAACTTTTATTATTTACTTACGCGATGAACATTGCTTGAGTTGATGGCAGCACATTGTAGCCATTAGTGGCAATGGGTCTGCCTTCATTATTGTCTCTAAGTACTCAAAAGATATAAACTTGCTAACAGTGCAGGACAACTCATCTGAGAAAATAATTGCTCTATCACTGCGCCACCCCCCCCCCCTTCCCCTGCCTGCCTGCCGGCCCATTATAAATGAGAGTTTGGGGGGTATACTTCAATTAGCACGGCTGACCCAGTTAAGGTGAGCAAAGTTCCAGTCAGAAAGGAAAGTTCCAGATTTTAATATGAAACACACATAAAAAGAAATAATCATGAATACAACAAACAGACAAAAAAACAAAAAACAAAAAGCCAGTTTGTAAGTGACCTTGCACTGAACAAAGCTGTCATGCAGAAGCTCTCTCACATGTTTGAAAGGAGCCATGGTGCATGTTAAGATTCATGAACTGGAAATGAATTACAGGCAGTTTGAACCTGGAGGTCCACCGGTGAGCCTTATGGTTTAATAACCCTTTTTGACAGTGGTCTAAACAGAGGACACACAGTCTGAACTTAGCAGTGAGACCTGCCAGTTTTCCTGTTTACTTCTCCTTTGAGTCATAGCACATTTTAAACTGCTGAGTCCAGCAGATATGTGTAGGGAGAGAGGGAGAAAACCTTTTGCACTGGTTTTCATTGTATGCAAAACACACACGCACACACACACACACACACACACACACACACAGAAAATGCTTTCTGTTACTTCTCGGGATAGGATGACATCCTTTCATCAGTGAATGTTTTCAAGATCAAGGAATTTTTGAGAGATGGCCAGGGACAAAAAACATTTGCCACATTTGCCAAAAAACATTTGCCAAAAAACATTTGAATGTAATTACTGCTTTTTTCTGTTTATTTGGTGTTGTTTTACCATCTTTGCAACTCAGAAGCAGAACGCTTCAATTGTTCTATTTAAAAAGATGATTTGTGGGAAAAAACAAAAACAAACAAACAATAAACAAAACAGTGCCCTTCCCAAAACAAACAAACCAACAAACAAACAACAACAAAAAACAACCAAACAGATTTTTGCAGAGTTATATCTTATGCTGCATGTAAAGGTAGCTTGCTAAATGTAATGTTTAAGAAAATTCACATTTTCTGTAAATTGAATATGCCAGTCAAACCTTCACCCAAGAAAAACAATACAAAAAACACCTCGTATAATTAATCTGCAAACAATAGAAAAGTCTCAGAAGACAGTCGCTCCTTCTAATCATTGCTGATGCATTGCAAGCCTACCTCTAGCCGTCCTTTCCTTCAGAAAAACCTACCTCTAGCCGTCCTTTCCTTCAGAAAAACCTACCGCTAGCTGTCCTTTCTTTCAGCAAACAAGGATATCGGATGGACAGAAGAAGTGCCTGATTAAGGACGGATGCCGAACTGGAGTTCAAGTTCAAGGCTGCAGTAAGACTGTGTCATGCTAAGCTGCAAACGTTTGAAGGCTAGACTAGTGAGAAGGAGTAACAGTTAATAAGTATATAAAGATGAGTACAATGATTGGCACCCTGTCAGCCTTTCGAGGCTAAAGAGCAAAGAAGAATACTGTGAGATACCTGAGTAGTTTTCCGAAGCGAATAGCATAGATGATGGAGAGAAGCAGAGAGCTATCCTTACCGGCGTAGTGGGTCCAGCCACGTACAAGCTCACAAGAAATCTATAGAGTCCAGAGAAGCCTAGCTCGAAAACGTAGCAACAGCTAACACTTTTGACGCAAGATCACTTCAGAACAAAACAGAGTGAGATTGTTCAGAGATATAAGTTTGACTCTCACTCTCACCAGCCTATGGAGACCATCAGTGCATACGTAGCTGAGCTGAGACAATTGGCATTTCTAACTATGGGCTACTGGCTGAAACAGATCTGACATTTGAGAAAGCATACAACCCACCAATGACAACAACACAGTTGAAGCAGTGGACGGCCAAGGACGAAACGCTCTCCTAAGTGCATAACTGGTGCCTGAGAGGATGGCCAAGAAAAGTGGACCTGTCACACAGTCTATACAGTAAGAGAAGACGAGCATGCTCATATGTATGGTGGTTCAAACAGGGAGTGAAAAAGGTGAAAGGAGACACCATGGAGACAAGAATAGCCAGATTCCTGTTTAACTGCAGAATTACATCACAAGCAACAACTGGCTTGTCACCAGCTGAAACGCTTATGTCCAGGAGATTACATTTCACACTAGGTCTGATGCTGCCAGACGTTAAGACCAAAATTCGCCAGAAACAACTCAAGCATAAAGAACTGATATGACACACAGGAAGTAGCAGAGTTTTTCTCCCGGAGATGGCATCTATGTCCGAAACTACAGCCACGGACCAAAGTGGATGCCAGCAATTATTAAGGAGACCACTGGACCCATATCGTATACAGTACAGACAGGTAATGGACACTCAAAAAGAAGACACGTCGACCAAATCAGGAAGCGCCATGCAACTAGGATCAGCGACACGACCGTGTGTCGGGGGACCACACAACCTATCAGCTTACAAGATCCAGAACACTCATTGGAGGCCTCGCCTGAGGACTCTGTCGTCACCGCTCCAGTCAGCGAGAGAGTAACTGCTCCTGAACGAGTTCCGGAACGCTCTCCCACGGACACACCGCTGGACGTGACACGAGAGCCTCCACCTGCGCTACACCGCTCCGCGAGGACAAAGCGGGCTCCTGCTCATCTGAAAGGCTTTGTGTGATAGTCGTGAAACCCCTCAAGAAAGAGCAAGAATGCGCTTAGGGGCTCGCTGGAAGGCTGGTAGTCTACTCACCTTCCTAGTTTCTAGTTTTTGGAGTTCGCCGACTTGACTAAAAAAAAAAAGAAGATATATAGATAGAGAACGATAGCATGTGAATGTGTGATGTTTAATGCATGTGAATGTTTACTACTGAATGCAGTAATTTGAGTTAGTTAAATGTGAGGTGATGTCATTGCAGTATTCTGTTTTATTAAATGTAATGTCAAGGGTCACCGGTTAGGTTAAGCTTAAGGGGAGAGGGATGTGACATCTTGTTAAAATACTGACCTGCAGTAACACTCCATGCCACACGTGGAGGTATGACGTTATAGGCACTACTTACCTGTTATATCCATGCAGAGTTGAAACCTGAAAAAGAGACAGTTGTGAGATCGCTTTGCCACCTGATGGTTTAAGTTATTGGTTAAACTGTTAATATGCATCCCGGACAGTCTCATCATTGAAAACAAGGTTATCACACTTTCTTTCACCAAACCTACCTCTATCCGTCCTCGCTTTCACAACAACCTACCTCTAATAATGCTTTATTTCACAACAATAGCATTGAATGTCATAACGAGACTCTGTGGGCTTTAGTTCCAGAGAGCATCAAATAGTCACTCCATTTTTTTTCTCACAACTCTATACAAAAGAAATTCTGCAGTGTCGGTCGAAAAACGCACAAATGGAAACAACACTGGCCCTTTTCAGAATCGGATACACCACCTCCTCCACCTCCTTGGGAGTCGGCACAAAGTGCTCATTAGGGGGTTTGCCTGAGCTCTGTCAGCTCCTTGTTTTATTTATATATTTTTATTTTGCCGCTTTCGCACTTGGGAGCGTTTCGATAAAAAAGCTCACGCCTTCCCCAACCCGCTCCCTTAAGCTCCTTTTTTTCACTCTATCACCTCCTTTCCCCCTCCATCACTCCACAAACCTTGTTAAACAGAGCCTCACATTAGTTCCGTTCCTCCCTCTGTGGAGGCTAGCGAGCCTGTCAGCCTCGAGGTTTACTTAATCACTCAGCGAGACCGGGCCCCTTCGCCGGGGCTCCCCAGCCCCCAGCCCCGTACCGGCCCCAAACACTAATAGAGAGACGAGCGGGCCCCCGGACGAGAGCCTCGTTAGCAAGTCAGGTATTTAAAGAAACACTCCGTTTCTAATCAACAGGCCATTTGTCTTGAGTTCAGTCTGAGGGGGCCTTGTGAGAGACCTGACATTGGCTCATACAAATGGGCCAGCAGGGAGTGTGGCTGATGGCATCAACACTTTGGCCTTTAATACATATTTTCCTGACTGTGGAAAATGTATATCGCATCCTGTTAGATGTAAGAGGTATTTTGAAATGTAAAGTATTTTTTGCTGATTCTTCTCTCTCTCTCTCTCTCTCTCTCTCTTTCTCTCTCTCTCTCTCTCTCTCTCTCTCTCCCTCTCTTTCTCTCTCTTTCTCTTTCTTTCTCTCTCTCTCTCTCACTCCTTTACCTTTTTTTTTCTTTTGCATTTTTATAGGCAGCTGAATTACACCGGACTCAATAATCATAAAATATTGCCTCCATCTCCAGTATGATGTTACTCCAAATAATTGAGGTTTGGCCTCAGTGGGCTGTCAGGCTCCAGTAATGATCAATACGATTCAAATAGCCCTCCTCATAACCAAGTCTTTGTTTGCATTGCAAAATCAATACACCTGCATTAAAAAAAATCTTACCCAAAAGGCTTGAGAACAGAACAGAGTGCCGTACTCATCTCACATAAAACACTTTTTTTTTTTTTTTCTCATTTCGCCGCAGCTCTGCCAGAGCTCCATTATTCTCCTGCAGGAAGGCACTACAAACATCTCCTTTATCTATTCATAAAGAGGGGAAAGGGAGGGGGTACATTTTTTCTTTAAAACATAGCCCCTTCCCACAGAAGAGCGAGAGCGAGAGAGAGAGAGAGAGCGAGAGAGAGAGAGAGAGAGAGAGAGAAAGACCCTGTTTCTGTTAAGGGCACCTGCTTGCGGGAATGGGCTCTCAGGTGGGCTCCTGAACCGTCTCTGGTGTTTATTATTATGCGCTGTTATTAGAGGTAACATAGCGGTGTTAAAAATGTCATATATCCACTGTAATGAAGTGTGAGTCACACTCAATTCCCCAAGTTTTTCCTGTGCTGCCGTGCAGGGCATTAATCCACTCTTTCTGTCACACCAGTGTTCATTCTAGTCCCTTTCCTCATTAGCCGTGGCAGGTAACAGAATGCAAATAATGAAGAAATGCCCGGCAGTCAAGCTCTATGTATATAGAAAATATATGAGAGAGAGAGAGACAGAAAGAGAGAGAGAGAGAGAGAGAGAGAGAGAGAGACAGAGAGAGAGAGAGAGAGAGAGAGAGAGAGAGAGAGAGAGAGCGAGAGATGGCAGGAAAAAAAACTCTAGAAAGTGCCATGAGTGAAAAGCAATCATAAATGAGAAGATACCCTGGAGTGTATTTCTGCCTTCACTAACTGCAGGAGAATGGACTGACAAGCAGTACAGACTTGTTTTGTTTCGAAATGGCTACCAGCCCACCGCATGGTACAATATGACAATCATCCACTAATATACAGCCCCAAAATGACTCAAATTAGACAGGGACAAAAGACTGGAGAGCACTGAATGTCAGTAACTCCTCTGTGTACACACACACACACACGTGTACACACACACACACACACACACACGTGCGCGCACGCACACACACACACACACACACACACAAAACACATTCAATGTGGCATCCAATGTATGTGCTTTCGTTTTGTTTACCAGCTGTGAAAATGAGAACATACCATCCAAATGATTATTTTTGAAGTCTGTTGAGTTTGCTGGACATGTCCCCCATGGGAGGAAAATGCAATTCAGTGAATACACTAACACATGATCAGCCCCTGTTCCCTGTGTCTGCTGTCCTGTGCCACTCTGTGAATTTACTGCAGTTATCACATTGTTAAAATCACAATGAATCACTTTATGGTTATAGACAATGGTGCAGGCTGGTTGAAAAATAAACTTTTCAGCTCTCAAGTTGCTTAGCCTATGACAATGAAAGCAGTTATTTGAATTACTGTATGATTTCCCTGTAAGAATTGGTCTTTCCAGGCTCATTCAACATTTTTCACCTGTGTTTTTACTTCATCATGACAACAGTACGCTAACTCTGACATTTTATCCTCATAGACAGTTCATTACCTTTTCACTGAATGGACAATTTTACACTGAAATCTTTTTGAATTGAATATTCTGAATCTGAAATTGAACTGAATTTTTGATCATTTCCTGGCATGAGCATACATGACCAGATGGTTTATGTTTTATAAATATCTGGAGTTGATGATGCAAGATACTTCCCACTGTTTAATTGGAATAATCTGAAGCAGTAAACTCTTAGCAGTCAAACTGTGCTTGCACACCTTAATTTAATTCATTTAAGGTGTAATGTTGTAAAACAAAAACAAACAAACAATAAGCGTTTAAAAAATGAAGAATACATCCACCACATGACTCCATCCGTGAAGACTGAAAAATTGCAATAGTAAAAATGACAGAGGATATTTTTACCTCACACCGCTCACTGGGTCTGTGCTATGTTAATGATGACTGTCCTCTTTAATTGCTTTCTGCCCCCTGGTTGTGTGTGTCTCCTGGTATGGGCACGCGTCGCCGATAATTGCCTCAGACCTCAGTAATTGCTTCAGAAATGTTCTGAAACCCGCCGTGGTGTGCGCATGCAAAGCGAACTGTTTCAGATCCGAAAAAAAAAGAAAAAAAAGAGGCTGGAAAGCTTAAGGCTTGTGATTTTTTAGATGGATGTATCAAGTCCCCAAGGAAGTTATGGGCAAGTTCGTTTTCTTGTTCACAGGGCATTGGACGGTAGGGGAGGGGTCCAGGCACCTGTTTGGTATGCTACGAAACTTTGAAATACGTAAAGTTGGAACGGTAAACTCAAGAGTCCTGTCACAGGTGAAGATGAGAATGGATTTCTCCACTGACTGGGGCCAGAGGGCTGAGACATCAGTTCTAAACAGGGTTGACAACAGGGTTGACAACAGGGTTGACACTTTGGTGTATTAGATCAGTGCTCCGAAGACGTGACACACGCTCTCTTTGCTGTTTGTTCACCGCATATGAAAATACAACTGTCTAATTCTTTTTACCAAATCATGAGATCTCCACCACCTCCAAACTAAATAGTTCAAAATGGCATATTTGTAACACAGGAACATACATAATCAATTGCAGTCCCAAGCCTGAGTATGCTGTAAAGTTCTTATTTAATGCATGTGACACAGCCATGAGAAATAATGGCATTCAGGAAAAAAAAAAATTAGGAAAAAAATTGAACACCCGTACAAGCAAAGGATAGATTTGAGTCATCGTAATTCACTTAGCTTCTTTCTCGACACTCCGCTCATGTGCCTCAGGGTCTTAGGCCTCTTGGCTGTAACCTCAGGATACTCGCCATCCATCTCAAAGGGCAAAGAGGAAACGGTCTGACAAAAGGGAAACCGTCTTGCAGTTTTGGCCGAGGCTTTGCTCCTCCCGATCCCATCCCGAAGTCGAGAGCTTCGGTAGAAACTCAGATCATTTCATAGACAGATAGAGACAGACTTGCCTTTGGCCTCCACAAAATCATTATGTTTTTATAGGCCCCTTTTTCACAATTACATACTCTGGATGTTAATATAACTTTCATACAGAATTACTTCTTTATATGCTCTGATGCCTGTACCCCATTAATTTGGTTTTATTGCCACTAAATTAGTTTCACTTACCCCCACTGGTAGGAAACTTAATGTGCATAAATATAATTTATGCTCCTAAACATTTGCACTCCAAATATTCTTCTCACACAAATGTCAATTACCTACAATGTGCACTCCACTCCTCTACAGCACACACACACACACACACACACACACACACACACACACACACACACTCGAAACGACTATGCTTTGCCCAACTCTATCTGGAGTGAGTTATTCTGGTAAAAGACTTTTCCACTGGGGCACCTTGTCTCTCTGCAAAAATAAAGTTAGAGAGGAAACAATTTGCTTGGACGAATAGTGTTTTTTTTTTTTTTTTTTTTGTAATAATGTCACCTTCACCTACCACATTTTGTCCGTGCCATATCACTTTTCATGCATGCACATTACCTTTTAGTGCCTCTATTCGGGCTGTACGAGGTCCTTATTACTTCTGCAGAACGGGGCTGGAGAGATGGAGCATGGCTGTCACTTTGGGAATGTGTCTTGATTGCGTCGGTGTGATGAACTATGAAGAACATTGGCAGGAGATGCAGAAAGAAAATATACATCCTTTGGGGAAACATTTTCCTTTTGAACTGGAACATAAAAAGACAAACAATGACATAGTGAACAGTGAAAAATGCAGGGATTTTGAAATTACAGTTGAAAGATTGAATAACCTAACCGTGTATTTTGTTTTCTCCTCTTTTTAAGGCTGACGTCTTTGTGATAAGTTTAAGTTAAAAATGTTGGTAATTTTTTTTATTTTTTGTAGCGTGAAGTATTTCTTAATCTTTTTCTCCTGCGCAGCAAACAAATGCACATTTATGTAAATATCCATTTAACAAACCCATAAAAGACAATAAGGACTACAAATACAAATGTCCTTAATATGTCATAGTTTCATTGAATAATTTTGTTGTAGAGGACATCTTGTCATTTAGATCTTGAAAAATGAGATTTCATCAACATCTTTATCAGAAATGGTCTCACTGTTGTTGTTCTTCCCAAACCTCCTTCTCTCCCAAACCTCTAGGCTTTTCCCTTAAAGGTTGAGGAGGTAAAAATTGGACTTTGGTGCCAGGAGACCCACTGGAGATGTCACAAAAGCTCAGTGTAACACATAGCCTAGTATGCACATTACTGCCAGTGACATCAGCATACAACAGTCTAGACAACACTCTTATGTAGATGGTAAAGACACAATGTCCCAAAGGCCAGAGTATGTGGGTCTATTATCATTTATCTGTTTAATATGTGAATGGCCTCTTTATGAGTACTTCATCCACACACTGTGCCAAGAGACCTTGTTTCTTTGAATTCAACAGTTCTGAAAATAGAGAATTTATTTTGTTATATTTAGAGAGAGAGAGAGAGAGAGAGAGAGAGAGAGAGAGAGAGACAGTCCTAAATATATTTTGACCCCAAATTTCTCCACTTCTATCTTTGAGCTTTTCCACAGTATCAGTAGCAGTTGCTTTTTTTTTTTTATTTTAAATTTGGGACGAAAGTGGGTCTAAGTTTTAACCTAAATTGGTTCCATTCACCTCAGTGCAGATGCTGGTAACCGAGGGACCTATGGGAGTTTTTGGAGGAGAAATCCTCATTCTGCAAGTGAAACGTAAAAGTGTACAGATTGCTACAGACTAGCAGGTAGTGAAAGAGCCATCTGAGATAATGGGCTTTGATTCTGTGCCTGTCTCCTTCTCTTTTCAGCTGCCATCCATCAATGTAAATGGGGGAGACAGAACCTGCACGGGTGGGGCTATTCTCCTCCTGTCACCGCAAACTGGATTTGGTGGCCCTCGCTGACCTATGAGAAACCAATTCTGTCCTCATACGCTGCATTCCATTTGCCCTTTTCTGATAGGTGAATGTGCCCCAGTGACCGAGGCCCCGGGTTTCATTAATTACACCTTAGAGAAGATCCTGCCAAAGGTAATTACAAACACGCACGGCAAAAACAGAGCCCAGGGATGGATTTTGTTTTATCTCGACTAAGGATGGAGGGGAAAGAAAAAAATTGTACTGTATGGTACATTAATTTAATTTGCAAATCTATGTTTGAAACAGTAATAACCATGCAAATAAATTCTTTAGGAAATATAGACATGGTTTCAATTAACTGCTTTAGCCAGATTTCATCAGCCCAATCATGGAAATGGTCAGCCAATCAATAATCTATTTACCCTGTTTAGATGTCTATCAAAAAGTTAAGAGTTGAAAGTTTTGTAACTTCCTTCAGCTGTGGCAATTTCACTCTTTCTTGTTCTCGGGAGAATAGTCTCAATTGCTTTCAAGGATATCCAAGGAGCAAAGTCATTAGTTGAGGTATAGGTCACTGAGTGTTTATGCCAAAATACTGGGGTGAGCAGAGCTCCAGGGTTTAGCTTTAATGCATTACTCTGTTGGCGGGTGTGTTACGTCGTGTCCAGGCCTTTCAAACAGATAAATTGCAATGGCTCACTCAAGGCAACATTGTGAGGCTCTATACTTCCTCTGCTCCTCCAGACCGCTGAGTAAAAGCCACGCTGTTAGCATACTGAGTCACAATCACTTTCAAAAATGATCTGACCTCAGGTAACATTAGTCTGAATACAAGTACATGAAAACCACTCAATTATTTATATTTGATATATTTTGAATGTACTGAATATGGAAATTCTCACTGTGTGCGTGTGTGTGTGTGTGTATACACACACACACACACACACACGCATATATATATATATATATATATATATATATATATATATATATATATATATATGTATGTATATATATATATATATGCGTGTGTGTGTGTGTGTATATATATATATATATGCGTGTGTGTGTGTGTGTGTGTATATATATATATATATATGCGTGTGTGTGTGTGTGTGTATATATATATATATGCGTGTGTGTGTGTGTGTGTGTGTGTGTGTGTGGGCCACACACTTGCATGCATTGCTTCTTTTTCTACTCCTTTTTACATTAGCTATTCAGAAAAAAAGAAAGAAACACTAGAGATGCAGATATTAACAGACAGCACATAAAAATGACTTTTATTTAGTGTATTAACAAATTCATGTTTTGTTTTGTTGTTTTTTTCTTTTTTTTTTTTGGTTTGTTTTTTGTTTTTGTCTCTTTTTACATTTTGCGTATATCCTCTCCTTAACTTTTCACAAATAAGAGGTTTATAAAAATAAAAGTACATAGAACATATATGTTTACCTATGATGTGTCACTTTCTTAGACAGAGTTCTCCTTTATAATTATATGCTTTACAAATACCTGAAGAACAGTTCTAACTACCAACAAAAAAGCTCTTGCTCTTTATTAGAGTATGTATATTTGTGAGTAGTACTGCGTTGACAATAAAAAACAAAACAAACAAACAAACAAAAAAAGAGAAAAACAAGGACAGTCCAGATTTCTGTAAAACACACGCAGTTGTCCTGATTACACTCATGAGTGAGAGCTCAATCTCAAATTCACAGCCAAAATTCACACACACACGCTCACACACACACAGCGAGAGAGAGAGAGAGAGAAAGAGAGAGAGAGAGAGAGAGAGAGAGAGAGAGAGAGAGAGAGAGAGAGAGAGAGAGAGAAAGAGAAAGAGATGACATAAACAAAATGCCATGCAACTAAAAATTAGAAGCTATTTTCCAGACAGTGTTTGCTTTCTGATCATGGTATTCTCCGTAAGATTTAGAATGCCTATGCTATAGGCAGGGTGACATGAAAAATCAAAACTTGAGATCAACACTTGACTCCAGAAGCTTCAGAAAGTGTGATTGTTATTTTAACAAGAAAAAGGCATGGTGGACTTATTATTGACTTGTCCACTGTGTAACTGAGAGCTCAACTAACATCAAAACCCCTTCACTGTCAAATCTGGCAGACTGACAAAATAACCTCTTTCCCAAGGCAGTCCAGCATTGATCCAAAGTGCTATCAGGCTTCTACGGTAAATGGCACAAACTGCTAATACATCCTTTTTCTTTCTTGTGTCTTATTAACTACACAATTTGGTTGTTTCATACTCCATAGGATTTGGCTGCTTGGCACTGAAGGTCTGCAGTGCGGTCTGGATCCTCACCACGTCTGCCGCGGTGAGTTTGAGTCTGTGCCGCAGCAGGCAAGAGAAGAAGTCCAGCGGCTGCTGGCCGGGCGGGGAGAGACGGTTAACCCGGTCTCGGATCTCCAGCAGCTGCAGAAGGGCCGAATCCTGCGAGCCCTGAGTGTACGGGTAGTCCAGCTGCAGGATCAAGTCTTGGATCGCCTCGGGATCAAAGTGCATACTGTAACCAAAGACCTGCATACTGTTAATCTTCATGTAGCCCAGGTTTCTAGAAGAATCCATGTACTCCAGAGGCTCAAAGTAGACGGTGCCGTTCCCCTGACCTGAGGGAACCTTGACGCGACTCCTCAGGTAAATATGAACAGTCTCAAAAAAGGTTTTCCATTTGTTGCCCAGTGTCAGGGTCCAGTTATAACAGTCAAGAGGGATATCTAACTTGGTCCTTTCCCAGTCGGGGTAATTGTTTTGGTCTATCGGCATGATCCAGCTCTCTGAATGGCTACCACCGAATGGGTTAATATAGACAGAGAGCAGGGGCTCTAGGGTGCTGTTCTTGGTAAGGCAGATCTGAAGGGAGACCCCTAGGAGCATGTGGACATGGTTGGACTTGTATTTGTTGCTCTTCAGTGTGAGGAGCATCCTCTTCCTCCAGGAAGGGTCGAACCAGTTGTTTAGCCTCACGTCGTTGCTGATGAACATGGCGTGGATCCCGATGCGAGTATCCTGTTTTTGGAGGAGGTACCGCAGCTCCAGGTCCTGCAGATCCGTCTCGAAGCCGATGTAGTTGTCCGTGGAATCGGGAACGGTGTTCCTACAGGTTCCTTGGCTTAGCATGTAGCCTGGGTTGCAGCTGGCGCAGCGCGAGCGGTTGTCGTAGGAACAAGAGGCGCAGAATGGACCATCACCCACCACGCAAGGGATGACGCCCTGGCATGTCGGGTGCTTGTATGGACAAGAGCAGCTTCGCGTCTCCTCTACATAAGACCCAATCTGGTTGCTCTCGCTACAGTACATGTTGGAGAGGATGTAATTGAGCCAGTAACTGAGAGGCCTATGGACACACACACACACAGAAAAAAAGAAAATTCAGCTTAGTTCCAGTTGTATGGATACTGGACAATTAGTGGCCAAGTAAAGAAAATGTCCAGATAATCTCTGTCCATCTAAGGATCGACATCACCTGATCACATGCATTAACTAACATAGTCAGTCTCATTTTACATTGCATTTGGATGTGATCCTACATGACATGCATACAACTTCAAAAGAGCAAGTGATGTAACATGACAACACAACTGCAAAAAATGAGGATTTACAGAGAAAGAAATCAGTGCATCATCAGCAATTCTCTTGCACCTCAGCACCAACACACAGCATAAACATCCAGCACGTTTTACAAGTGACTCCACTTATTGGGACTGTAAGGTGTCTTGCGCTATGAGCACCGAAATTCCCATGGGTTCAGAGTATAAAAATGATGTCATTTTTAAAGACATCCAGGAGGTGCACAAAAAAAGGGTGTTTAATGCCAAATTCAGTGCAGAACAGTACAGGTGACAAAAGGAAGCTCATTGAGGCAATGATCTGACTATACCCCCATAGTCAGTACTATAGTCTAGCTCCACAATGTCATAGCATGGCAGCTCTATTTGAAGTGTTTTTGGTACGTGATGGTTTGAAACACAACCTGATCCTGGCATTTTTCTGAAAATGAATTAAAACTGAACAAACTGTCAAAATGTCCTAGCATACTCAACACACACACAAACACAAACACAAGTTTTTTTCCAGCAGAGTGGAAAGTGTACTCTGCTTATAATTTGCAGCTTTAACCAGTCATCATCTCAGAAAGTCACTGTCACCTTGTAAAAACACATTATTTCACACTTGTTACAAGTAGTTTAAAATCATAAAATACAGCACAGTGACAATCTTCTCTGCAGCCTAGACTAATAAACATCAGTGTATAAGGCATTGGCTAAAGGATAAAAGAAAAGAATTATATAAAAAGCTTAAGAGCTAGTATTGTGGGGTAGGGGAAAAAAAAAAAACAGAATGTATTTACTATAACAGACTTTGACAAGCACACTACTCATTAGGATTACAGTACCCTGTACCCTCTGCAAGGCCGTCCTTCACAGGTTAAAAACCGGACTGACCTGACACACTGCTTGATTGATCTGAACGGTTCAAGGCAGCGCTCTGGTCTTTTGCCATTACGTCTGAGAGCAGAGCACTGACTAGTGTGCTCTTCACTGCTCCTATTTTTCTTTTTTCTTTTTTTTTTTCCAGATCTTCTAAATGGAAGTCAGATTTTATATGCTGTCAATTTTTCTACAGTTTCCTGCCAGTTTGAAAAATCTTCTTTCATAGACTCACAGTCAGACACACGGTCACGGACAGCTCTTGCTGCTTCATTGTTAATTAGCTTTTTTTCCCCCACTGCCATGGTACAGGTGAAGCACAGTGTCCTTCACACAGTCTATCCACTTCCATCTTCCAAACCAACCTGCTTTAAATTGGCATTCAATATTTTCGGATCCAAACCGCGTTGCTGTGAAATTAAAGTGATTTGCCTTGCTGAAAAATCCTTAGACACTCAAACAATGCCACGGCTGTTTCTAGATTATGCCGGTGTGGTTTTATATCAATAATATATTAAATTCATCCTGTTTCAGCCACACAAAACCAGATGGACACAAGAACTCACTTTCTACATAGAAATTTAATAAGCTGCTGACTTGCAAGTGGCTTACTTACTCAGATATGTTTTCCTCATATCACTGAGGATTTTAGGATATTATATTTATTATAAATCTAGTGTTAAAACATGTCCTCAGATTACTTATTTAACAAATCATGTGCAGACCAGGTAGTAAGTCAACTTATGTTTGACCCTTAGTCTGTCAGGTTCCAAGACGTGCATCTACTGCCTGGAAACAGGTGCCTGCCTCTGGTCTTACAAACTACTGATACTGTTAGTTAGATCAGCTGAAGTTAGCGGTCAAAATACAAAATCTTTCATTTTACCTCTCACAGTAACTGTGAGAGTAGCTTTGCCATTCATGGAGGTTTTCACACAGGCACACACACACACACACACACACACACACAGACACACACACACACACACACACACACAGACACAAAATGTGTAAGGTGTCGATAATGACTATTCGTCTAGTGTAACGTTAGCTGGCGATAATTGCACGGCAGTTCACTCAACCAGAGATGGGACCTGCAGAGTGTGTCTGTAAAGTTGGAACAGTGTGTCAGAACAGTCGTCGCTAAACAACATGAACTCACTGATGTGGCTGAAAATGCGTTTTGAACAAAACAGAATGACGGTCCAACAGCCTTTAGTGAACACTAGCACCGAAATAATGTTAACAACGACAGAAAAGAACTAAAATGATTTAAACGACTTATGCTGCATATAAACACGGGCAGAGTGAGCTGGGCCTTCTCCATCTCTTTGGTCTGTTTGATCCGACAGTTTGGTGCTCAGGTGGTCACCTGCTGTTCTGTGGTATCTATTATGAGTACGGCTATATTGTAAAGTTAGAGAGTACAATTCGCTTGCAATTATATTATGCTTTGTACAGTATATCTCACCGAACAATTTCATGATATCCTCTTCATGTTTCTATCACTGTGACCATACACATAAATATTCCTTATCAGGAAAACGTCTCTTTTCGGCTAGTGATAAATGGACCCAGACTCCATCATTCACTTAGCAGCTAATGTTCCCAATAACAGCCGAGTGTCTTTTGAAACCCCCGCCCCCCCCTTCCCTTAAGGCTTGCTCAAAAAAAAAAAAAAAAAAAAAAAGAAAAAGAAAAAGAAAGAAAAAAAAAAACCAAAGAAAAAGTTTTAAAAGGGAATAAAACACAATGCTAACAACTTTGAAATGTTTTGGAACAAGTCTTGCGTTGACAATGATTAATGCGCTTTCTTATAAAGTTCGTCTTATAAAACCCATCCCTCCCCAAAGATCCAAAAATATTTATTTATTTACTTATTTATTTTTTCACATCCTTGAAGTGTAAAAAATGTAGTTTCATGACTAAACAGTTAGGATAGCATGTTATCTGTTACCTCCTTTAGGACACAAAGAAAGATAAAACATATCTATGTACATGCATATGAGTTCAGGTTTTTTGGGGATGTATAGAGATTTAAAGTCCTAGGCTTAACCCTGGGGAGAAAAACAGAATCTGGTTCCTTTGATGCTTTGCCTTATAGATAAATAACTCATTATAGCTATCGCTAGGCTTGGGGTATGCTAATCAGTTTGCCCCCCCCCCCCCCCCACACAAGCATCTATTTCAATATTGTCTCGGGCTGTCTATCATGCTGGCCTAGCAGATACCTATTCGTTTGGCATGGAACTTCTGCTCTATAAAGGGAAAAGGAAACTGCTGTACTCCTGACTTAGGACATGAGCACTGGCAGCAGAAAACGTTAATATTCATAGAGACACGTTGCCTGAGAGACGCGGAAAAATCAGGTGGGTGGCAATGGTGAAAATCACTCCGGCCTGTCAGCACATTTCACCAAGACGGAGCTCTGCGTGTGTGTGTGTGTGTGTGAGAGAGAGAGAGAGAGAGAGAGAGAGAGAGAGAGAGAGAGAGACTGTATCTGTATATTTCAGTATGCGGGAACACATTCCTTTTCATTTTCTTTGGAATAAACTGATATTTTATGAATTGCCTTTTGAAGACACCGCAAAATAATAATAAGTAGTATGTACCGGGGGAGAGAAAGGAACTCATTTAAATCAACAGTAATACTCTTGACTGTGACAAAACCCATGTAAGAGAGAAAAAATGAAAAAAAAAAGAACTCTTTCTATATCCTTTCTCATGGGGTCAGTGCATGAGTGGGATAGGGGCGACTTGTGTCTCTTTGTGTGATGTATTACATTCATACTCTGCATTTATACTTTTATTTTTCAAAAGTACGCAATTTCTCAGCTATAATGACCATGTGACAAAATAACTTTATCAGTATATGAATGATCTCTCTCTTTTCCTCCCTCTTCAAGTGAAGGTAAACTTCATGCGTGTGTGTGTGTATTATAACATATACATACAGAAAGAGGGTGAAATGAAAAGCAGGGAGAAAATGAAAAAGTGCTTTGAAATCTGCATGGAAAAGGACGTTTGACAGACTGATGATATTTAAAAAAAAAGAAGAATGAAATTTTACTACCTGACTAGCAGCTATCCAGCTAGCTCCTAAAGTACTACCTAACTAACTAGATATCTGCTTGACTAACTAAATACATCCACAATTAATTAAACCAACCAATGAGCCAAATAACCAACCAAAGAAAAGGTGTGACGTGTCAAATTCTCCTTTTTTCTTTTCATTTGACAGGTCAGAGTTATTTTCTCTATTGTATGAGGGAAATCCATGCCCAGCACAGTGCCAGGTATATTACCTCTTTATAACTGCCCCACCTACTCCTCTGTTCAAAATATGTACAGAATCCCCCAGTATAAAATGACACCTTACATTTCACATTCAACTAGGAAAATAAGACAGGAAAATAGAACACAGCAGAACATAAATCAGAAGAGATGTTCGTATCATTAAAAAAAATAAAAGACTTCAAAATGTTTTATTAACGGACTCAGGAAGGAATGAACCCCACTTACTATTAGTCATGAATTTATTCGCTCACAATCAGTGTTAATTTCTGTATTATTTTAGCCAACAATTTAGGGGAAAAAACAAAACAAAACAAAACAAAACAAAACAAAAAAAACCCAATAACAACAATGACAACATTCTACCGCTTTCATTCATTCTGTAAAGACCAGACTATTTGTAGTCTGAGCATTTCGTTAATAAATTCTGGCTGACTTGATTATTCGTTTCATTATGCTTTTCAGCAGACAGTTGTTCAAAGGATAAGCTCAGGTATCTGGGCTTAATGGCCGCTGGTCAAACCTGCCAGTTCCTGATGCAGACAATCTGTGCTTGCCTTTGAAGTGCTGATTTCTTTCTTTCTCTTTTCCATTTCTCTCTCTCTCTCTCTCTCTCTCCCTCTCTCTCTTTTCTTCAAAGCAAGGTAAACTTCATTTTAGACAACCTTACAGTAGCCAGTGTCCTTGTATTCTATAGTGGATTTTATTTTCTAAGTTAACTTACAACACAAACCACAAATCTTATAAAAGACTGGACTGTAATGCATTTTACGACAATTTACTGCATTCAGGTACAGAGTATGTAATATACTAGTTATAAACTAGTAACTATAAGTTTTGGGTCATGTGACCATTGTTGTATTTGAGACAATGCTAATAAATTCTAATGACGAAATTAGCTCATTAGATGACATTTTAAAGCTATGGGCAGGAACGAACTGTGTATAGTTGGCTATAAAAGAATCTGTGATACTATCTCCATAGTACATTAAGAGTGTTGTTCATTATGTGTTATAGACCAACAACAAAAAACAAGGAAAATCAAAGAACAACAATTCATTGGCATTAAGTTTTCTTTGTTTGATTTTCAGTCCATGAGGCTTGTCTCCATGTTGAGCTGCTAAACTTACATACACATATAAGAGTTCTATCTGGGACTCTTGTCTTTTAGTTGTGCTAGTGAATACATTTTGTCTTTTAGTCGTGTCGGAACAAACAGAAATTCCACTGACGGAGGTTCTTGTGGTGAATCTGCACCCAAATGCTAATAAGCTTGATACTCCAAGCCATGCTGATCTTGCCTTGAGCTTTCCTTTAACCTTATCAGAGCCTGGAACTCTCTTTCTTTGGCGTAACAACAAGGAAGATCACCAGGGCTATGTCAGCACTGAGTCTTGTCTCTGTTCTTTACCTTTCATCAGAGATCAACGGTGCACCCTGTCCTTGCTTTAACTAAACCAAAAGCTTAGCTCCATCCAGTAGTTCACCCATGTTTTAACATAGTGTATTACTCTCTTACAGGGTTAGACACCATTTTGATGTTCTGTGTTGGTTTGAGAAATGTCTCTCTCTTTCCTTTTTTTTTTTTTTTTTTATCTCGTGTTGGTTTGGCAGATGAGATGTAATGGCTTTGTGGCTAGAGTGAGTCTGGGAATTTGGCCAAGACACAAAACGTAACTTAATTAATCTCCCCTCAAACGCCCTCACATGTCTATAGACCAAAGTGTTTAAAGGCATTTCTTTAATCATTAGCTCAGGAGACACTGCTAACAACTTGGAAGCTGGTAAAGAGGAGAGGAAATGTAATCCTCAACATCACAGCCTCTGAGGTGTCCCCATATTTGGCAAGATCCACACACATCGTGCTTGTGGGATTAATATTTAATAAAATCATTTGGGGACACTGTAATGGTGTCAGTGAGAGCTGTGGCAACAGTTGAGGATTTTGGTGTTTCTAGTACTCTACTGTAAGCCAATATACAACTGGGCCATTTAAGATATAAAAATAGCAGCCGACAAAAGTTGGTAAAAATCCAGGAAGTCATTCTTTGTAAAGACAACTTCTGATGAAATCTTTATGTTTCTGTGAGTGAGCTCATGGTCTGCAGTGCACTGCTAACATCATTTACTTCCACTGTTTGGAAAATGAGTCACAGGAAAAACATGGCAGCAGCTTTTCACAGAACGTTCTGGAAAACCCAAGCTGATGACATTTATACAGGAGAAGATACTGTGGCCAGATGAAATCCCTACCTCTCTCTGGGCACAGCTATTTTGGGCTGCGTTCGACACCTCTTACTGAGAGCAAACAGCTTCCTGACGATCCTCTGCGCTTTGCCGAGGAGCTGTCCAGTGCTGATCTTCAGCTGCTGAAAACGTTGGTGGACTCCTGGGTCTAACTTCCAGAAATACTGGACGGTAGTCGTGTTGAGGCTGTAGAAATTGGGCAGCTTTCTTACAAAGTTCTGAAACTCCTCTGCAATAAAAAAATATATATAGACACACAAACGACACGTTACCACAGTGAAGCTGAAAGAAAACAGTTCCTTCTATGATAAAATGAATCAAGAGTGAATCCCCTTTGATGGTAGCAGGTGGACTGTTAACCTCAATCCTCTGATGGGTGGATGATAGAGTGATAACAAAGAAGGGCAGCACAACAGTTTCAAAAAACTACCTCAGCCTTCTCAAATAAAATAAGCTGATTTTTCAGGAAGCCCATTCATGTAGCACCTAATAAGGACTACATTGCCAATTGTGTTAGAAAATTTTTCATTGAGAGCAAAACAATCAATACCAGCATTATCTGTGATTTAAATACGTTTGAACCAGAATTACATTACAATCAAATCAATAGTAATAATAATAATAAAAATAAAAAACTGATAGCTCTGTTGAGAAAAAAAAGGCTCCCTGAATTCATGTCATGATAAATCTGTATACATGTTCATTCTCATTCTCATTGCTCTCAGAGGTCTATTGTTTGGAGTCACAAAATATAGCTTTTGTGTATGTTGATTTCTATTTTTAAATTACAGGTAATACAAGTTGGAATTTTCCTCACAACAACAAGAGAGTCAGAATGGGAAACTAGCTTCAGATATTGAATAATAATTCTTTAATCGCTGCACTGGCTGTCAATTGGCTGACGTTTTCACATTTTCCACACCAAAATAAAAAACTAACTAACTAATTAAATAAATAAATAAATAAATAAGGTCTGTCTGTCTGCTTGAATGTGGAGGGAATTACAGCATGGCACTCTACTGCACTCTGAATAAACCTGCCTCCTGTTGGCTGGCTGCCCAGTGTGGGGACAGAAACCCTGCCAAGTTCAAAATGCTATTTTACTACCACAACAATGATTCCACACCCCTAACAGACAGCGTTTCCCACCATTTCCTTGTCTGTTATCAGCAGTAACAAGGTGATAACAATAACAGTTTAATGCCACGCTGGTATTTTGTAAACAAAATAACACTTGATGGCAACACATCTGAACCTCTGAGAAATCTCTCTAAAGAGGAACTGGCTAGCCACGAAGCTATGAGGAACTATGTTTTCCCCAAAAAAGAAAAAAAAAAAAAAAAAAAAAAAGACAGAAAATTTTCTAAGGAAGCAATTGATTTTTTTGTTGTTGTTGCAAGTAATGGCTCAGCTGACCCATACACCAAGTTCAATTTACCCCATAGCAAACCAGCCTTTTTCTCTCTGGTTTTTGTAGCAATCCTAGTAGTAGTTTAATGGTTGCAGTAAGAGTGGTAACATAGTAGTGAGAACAACAGTGGTAGACAAAGAATTAGAAATAGTGGCAGCAGTGCCGTACTAGTGGTAGAAACAGCAGTAGCTATAGTAAAAGGGAAGTATTAGGGGGAGAACTAGAAACATAGCTGCACCTGAATCCTCAAACTCCTGATTGGCCTGGGTCCAGGACTCACGGATGTTTCTCAGGCTGTCGTCCAAGGCCTGCAGGTCCTGCTGTGGGCAGTTACACTGAGGGAAGTCCGTACTGCACTGACACCAGCAGTCATTGCCCCGGCAAACGAAGCGACCCTCCGAGTGACATCCGACGTAGGCAAGGGCGGCCTGAACGAAGCGGTCACGCAGGTACTCCGGCAGGATCGTCTGTAGGCCTGGGAACGCAACAGACGTAATCTCGTTACGCATGCTTTCTGACGCGATCATTACAGAACAGAGTTCAACCCTACTGACGTCTAACCTGCTTATGGCTCTGACTTCTTCACAAGCTCTTAAAGTACGTGCACCTTTCAAAATGTTTGCATTCTTATTCTAAGCAGCCTGTTTTCCTATTTAGTAACTTTTTCCAAAGAATGTTGAGAAACGGCGGTGAGAACAATTCGATTTGACATCTTGCTGCCTCTTTTAATTTCCCAAGAAAAGAAGGAGATGAAATGGTGACAATTTCATCAGACACTCTGGGATGGGTTCAATTATGGATGCTCTACCTTGCAAATGAATCTTGTTTTCCGGACTCTGAACCAGAACAGAACTGACTGAATCGAGGTTGTCATAGTTACTGCATCCGAGCGGGCCTGTCCTTGTTTCGGTCACCTAAAGAGAGAGTGTGGAAAATAACAACGACAACAACAAAAAATAACACGCTGATAGCCTGAATGCCACTCAGGTCATTAAATATGTAGGAGTAGCTGCTGAATGCCATGCAAAATAAGATTAACAATAGATTTGCCCTGCGCTTGTGAGGGAAGAAAGATTGAAATAATAGCTTCAGACACGCTCTCAAAACAGGTCTTCAGAGAGTTTGAAAAAAAAAAAAAAAGAACTGAAAATTTGATTAGTGCTCAGGTTGAAGAATCCAGAGGCATCTTTGCTAGATTGTATGTTTATCTGCAGCGGGAGGGAAGACACAGAATAGCTTGGCCAACACAGCGATGACATTCATAAGCAAAAAGACATTTGTTATACATCTGACTTCCGACATCCGCGGCTATTCTGAGACATGACACGGTCAGACTGAAGGCTGGAGACAAAGAGCAGCAGGATGGTGTCTCTTAGCATTTCAAAACAACCAAGGCATCACAGAAGCACAGTGCATTTAAGAAGAGTTTCTACAGTGGTAAAAAGAGCTTGGCGTTCTAATTTTAAGTCCTGAATGTATATAAAATGGTTTGTGACAACTGCTGTTGCCAGTTTGGGGTGGGGGGGGGGGGGGGGCAAGGCAGTGACAAAGTGGTAAAAGTTCAAACAGAAAAGGAAAGCTAAGAATGTCCTTGTTTTTCTGACATAATACCTCCTACTCTTACTCCACAGACTTCACTGCACAACAGCATTGTGGCTGCATCGCCGACTCTATGCTGACATAGCAGATCAACACGGGATCCCTCCTCTGCTTTGAGTCTCACGGTGAAGCAGTTCACAATCACAACTCAATCATGCTTGACAAAACGCGTGATTTAAAGCCCGCTGTATATAAAGGCACCTCTGGCATGTCGGAAGACAAACGGGCTGCCTGTAGGCACATACATCACCCCCTCTCTGTCACTTACAAATTATTCTCTCCCCTATCCCAGCTTCTTTTAATATTTTCCCAGCGGGCAAATAAAAGTAACCACATTGCCACTGTAGATTAATGGCGACCCAGGATTTTAGGCGGGCAGAAAAAGGGGCAGCTTTTCTTCTTTGTACTGGGAAATTCTTTGACATCTACTTTTATGGTGACTGGGAGAGCTATGAGGAGGATGAAATAAGAGGGGAGAAATGTCACAGTATCTTAAGCATGCAGACTAGCGTGCTTCAGGATCCAAAAGGTTGCACCCATTGGTTGCAGCCACAGAGAGACTAGAAAAACGCTGTGTTGTTTTAGGTGTTACGTAACTAATGCGTGCGAGGAAAGAACCATTATTGAGAAAACAATATATTGAATTTTCATTCAAAGCCTTGAATTAACTTTAGAATTCGAGGGAAAAGAGTGAGAGAGCGAAAGAGAAAGACCATGACTTCAGCAGGCCCACTGCTGGCATCTTTCCTTTCCTCCTATTGATGAGTCCACACAATTAATTAAAATCCAAGCTGTCTCTACAGGCATCGGCAGATTCATTTCTAACAGAGACAGATGTCCGACTTAAAGGGAAAATTGACTGAATGCAAATAGAGAGACGGCTTTTCCATGCATAAGAATGAGCTCATCTGGAAAAAGGGCCCATTGGAGCAGAGCATGTGGATAAGCTGGGCCTTTCTATTAGGAAAATAATATATTAGAAAAATCATACCGATAGCTATGTGGCAAAATGCACAGTAACTTTGAAAATAAACCGTTTGGCATTCATTGAAGATTATTATGAGACAGAGGCAAAGTGATCAGGACCGAGAAAATAGTTTGAATATATTAACACTCCGTTATATGAAGTAATTAAAGGGTGCTGACTACATTAGGAATTCCAACATCTGTGTTTAATGAGAGCAGTAATTGGTCGGAAGACAATGTCCTGAGGAACAGTTTAGGTTAATAGGTTATATTAACGGAAATGGGTCAGCGTGTCAGCATATTTCACGTGGGTTCCTCTCATTCGAATAATCCACGGCTTTACAGTGTCTCTGTGTGTCACACAGAAGCTGTCCAGTGTAGACATGTCCGGGTTTCTCTCGTTCTGATATTCCAGATTTACAGTGTCTCTGCGTGTCAGTTAGAGGCTCTCCCGTATAGCCAACGACAGATCTGAGGTGACTCTAAGATGTTTGGTTTCACTGCAGTGCTTGATGAAAAAGAATATCAGGGACGAAGGTAAAAAGGCATTTCAGACAGCTGCAGTAAAACGTCCGTGATGAAGCTTTCTTTAAGAGCGAGATAAAATAGCTAAATAAACAAAATCAATCACATTATTTTTAACCTTTGTCACATTTCCAAACTCCAAGCATACTGAGGAGAAGGAGAAAAGAAGATGTTTTTTGTTCCCAGCACCTGCAGATAAATCCCACACAACATGTGGAAAATACTGCTGAATGAGCTCCTGTTGGCGGATATTTGAATAATAAGAGAAATTCTTAAGAGCCTCTATCTGGGCTTGTTTGAGAAGTTTGGGATGTTATTAATGTTTCATAGAGATAAGTGCTTGTTTTAAAAGCCACTCCTTTTTTATCACACTGCAGAGAATGAGTGTGCCTGCATCTCGGAGCAAGAATCAGTAGGCTTACCCATATTTGCATATGTTTATGCTCATTCCACGACTCTTTGGGGTTCCAGCAGCTGTTTTTTAGGAAAAGCCCTAAAAAGATTTTTTTTTTTCTTTGTGGGTTAGCGTATAATCAAATACCAGTATGCGTCTCTGTCAAGCTTATCTTGAGAAGAAAGGAAATAAGCATCAGAATAGGATTAAATTCTACCCCATAGAAAAATGAGACCTTACTGGGAACAGCAGGGTTCTGTACAGACGGAAGTTGCTGGTTAATATGCGTCTAGCTACGGCTTGTGAAACCATTTAACCAAATCAGCAATATGCTCTTCACAAGCACAACAGAGGGTTTCCTGCTAGCTATGGCAAGGAAATAGCTTTTTTTTTTTCATATAAATTCTGTTTTCCTTTCCTGGTTATGATTCGTGAGCCTCTTCCTTCAGTTCACTGGAAAAGGAGCGTTGGCAAAGCTTTTGTTCTTCACAGCTAGCTCTCGACATGCTTGGCTGATGACCCAGACAACCGCTAAAGATCTACCAGTGGCAAGATGCCTGCCTGCCTCCATTTCCCTCATAACTTCTCTGAAGTTTCCCACGGACCACTGGGTCTCACTACAGACTTCTTCCAGAACATTTTTGGCCACATAATTTCCGTCGTTCTCTAAGTATCAGTGGAGAGGGTCAAGAGGGACATTAAGAATATATGAGCGCATTTAAAAAACAACAAGTCAAAATCTGTTCTGGATAAAATTTTCATTGGCAAACATGGAGGATGCCATCCTTAGCCAACTGCTGTTGTTTATGCAAACCTCCCCAAAGCCATTAATCAGAGGAAGCCTGTTTTCTACGGCGTATACAAACGAGCCTCCTCTATAAAACGTGAAGGGCTGAGAGACTAGTACGACAGATCAAGTGATTCAGCCTAAATCCAGTCCTGCAGCACACATGCACACTCCTTTAGACCATTTTCTGCTCTAATGTATTTTGTTAGAATCTCTGGATTGTAACGGGCCTCCACTCCTATTCATCTGGCAGGTAAATCAAAATTAAAAGCTGTGATTGATATCAACTGGCACGTTTTTATTTATTTCCTGGCTACTGTTTCGCCTCACTGTTAGGTTAAAGAGCCATTTATTACCACCGGCATAGAAAGCGCTCCCCGTGAGTCTCTTTTTCATTAGAGCCCAGACACCGTACTTATGTTCAAAAGGCCTGACAAATGGACCTAGCTTTCAAAGGAATTATCCAAATGGAGCATATGATTTGTCACACCGGAGCATAATTTCAGTGACGCCCTCACATTCATTTATGCGAACCATTTCTTCCTTATTTTCCATTCAGCATCTTGTCCCCCTCCCCCCACCCTTACCCCATTACTATATATTTAAAAGGGGAGAATGGTCCTCTGGTTTGAGAGGGCATTTCCGCGTGTGTGTGTGTGTGTGTATGTGTGTGTGTGTGTGTGCGTGTTCCTATCCATCTTCATCCCACTGAGGTAAAAATCCATGCCCTGAATTAAATTCCTTCTGATACCGGGAATATTTTCCATCAGTCTTCTGAACTGCCTCACAAATAAACGCAACTACAAGGACTTCCAGCCCTACATCTCAATCACAAGGTTTTAAGCCTCTTTGGCTGAGGCTGACCATAGAAAGGCACTGTGTCTTTCTGCGTCTTACTCAAATATATATATATATATATATATATATATATATATATATATATATATATATAACAAATATCATATACATATATGATTTTATCACGAAATAAGAAAAAAATGCCTTGAAGGACTGCTCTAGACTTTGAGCTAAGGATAAACTTTTTAATAGGACTTTTTTAAGGATAACTTTTTAACAAAGTAATTAAAACACAAAAACAGCAGAAAATATACTCCAATTTGTTAGATAAGAAATCTCTTCCATGGCCTGAAAATGCACGCCAGAGTTTCTCTCACTAATATTCTGACACTGTCCATATGAGTGCTGTACATTCATTGCATGCTGTAAGAGGAGGAATGAACTTTCTGGGAGTGGTAGTTGTGACTTGATTTGTTAACATTAGATTCCAGTAATTATGACACACTAATGAATTTAGGCAAAGCTCAAAAAGAAAGAAAGAAAGAAAGAAAGAAAGAAAGGCAGAAAGAAAGACAGAAAGAAGGAAGATGTTTAATGACATATAGTGCCTCTTCCTACACTGTTCACTTGCTCAGCAAATCTGCACTGCTGTTTTGATTTAGAGCAATTTTCTTATATTTGTTTTTCAGCATTAGCAGAAAACAGCCAAGAGAAACTGGAACGAGTGTTGAGAATCCAAACTGTACAATTACTCTCATGTCCAGAGATGTCTAAAAGAGTAGTAATGTCATCATTAGCTGGAGACCAAATTAATAAACCTGACAGACATTAAATGTCTCATATATTCTCTTTAAACCTCCACAGAGATAGAGCCACATTCCCCAAACAAAAGAACACTGCACTCAGCACTGACAAGCTCTAAAAATAATCTGAGAGAAAAGTCAGGCTAGGTCCCCGGTCTCCGCACATCTAGGTCGACAGGTTACCTTAATGGCGTTGGAGGCGATCTGGAGGTGGTGCAGTTTGCGCAGTGTGCTCTCCCGGTCGATGAAGTAAGAGGCGGCCAACTGGTGCAGGGCCTCCAGAGTCACCGCCGTGCCGTTGGAGTCAGTCGCGTCGGTCGTCTTGCTCAGCCTCCTCTTGTCCACAAAGATAGTCAGTGCTTCCTCACCTGTGACATTCAAAACCCGCCAAATGAACTCAGACAGAAAGACACGCCATCTGTGCTGCATGACACAGTTTGACTTTAAAAGAGAAGGTGAAACACAGGGGAGTAAACTCTGTATATTAATACCATAAAGACTTATTAGGGGTAGTAACTAATAAAATTATTAGGGCTAGTAAGTAGTAAAATTATTAGGGCTGGTAACTAATAAAATTATTAGGGCTAGTAACTAGTAAAATTATTAGGGCTAGTAAGTAGTAAAATTATTAGGCATAGTAACTAGCAAAATTATTAGGGCTACTAACCAGTAAAATTATTAGGGCTAGTAAATAGTAAAATTATTAGGGCTAGTAACCAGTAAAATTATTAGGGCTGGTAACTAGTAAAGTTATTAGGGCTGGTAACCAGTAAAATTATTAGGGCTAGTAACCAGTAAAATTATTAGGGCTAGTAACTAGTAAAATTATTAGGGCTGGTAACCAGTAAAATTATTAGGGCTGGTAACCAGTAAAATTATTAGGGCTAGTAACTAGGAGTGGAGAGCAGCTGAAATGAACACGGCTCAGTGGTAGATAGATTTTTTTTTCCTTTGTGAAATACTATCAGTTATAGTGTTTTGCAGATTATATTTTCATAATCCCTGAAGTACTAGAGTCATGACTACTGCCAGCCCTAGCCATAAATCAATATATTTCCTATCTTGAAAGTTTGCAGTAAAAATTGTGTTTTTGCCCAGAGAAACCCTCGAGTGTTAAACTTTCTGAGTTATTTAAATTTCTGAAAATTCGGAACTATTCTGAGCAACTGTTCCGCTTTGAGTTTTAAACATGTCTAAATCAGAGCCTAGGTTATAATATTTCCACCTACTGATTCAATCTGTTCACTCAGCTAATATTTTAATCAGCCGAACACTGTGTTTAAAACTTCTATTCTCACTCTGATTTCAGTTTAGAGTCCCCCTCAAAGCTGGGGTGCCTCTGTGCCATTTTACTCTGTGAACTTCTGTTCACCTCCGTTGTTTGGATAGGTCTTTGGACACATCTGAGGGACAGCTTGACAACTAGTTACTTGACAGACTTTTTTTCAGAGGTACGTGTTTAAGCAGAGAAAATATAGCATAACACATAGCAATGATGTTGTTAAAGTCATGTTACCAGGTTAAATGGAAATTTGCTGCTCTTGTCTGATACGTGATGAAGTAAAAAAAACAAAAAAAAAACAAAAAAAAAAAAACCCCAGTAATTTTAAACTGTCAACAAATCAGACCACATCTTTCAGAAACAATAGGGTTTAAACTATCAAATTACGCCTACACCTCATTTAATCTTTTTATGACATTGTGCCAGAGCTGAACATATGCAGTGTACATCTTTACAGCTTCTCAGGGCTGATTCTCTTGAGCGGTCGTTTTATTGCAAGAGGCCTGATTGTTAACAGAAATGTGTTAAATAAACACCAACGCTCATAACCACCTCTATACAAGATTTTAGACATAAGATCATTTTTGAATGCCCAAAGAGGAGACCAGTGAATGTGTAGGAACATGAAGTAATTAGAATTCACAAAAACCAGTGCGAATCAAGATTCACAAAGCTGCTTTAACAAAAAACACATAAACATACATTCAGTATCATTCACAACACTGCCGAGTGTACCATTGTAGACAACAGTGCATTGGCCCAACCCTGAATTAAATTGGCTGTCTTATCCAAGTCATTAACAGTAGGTGTTTCCCTGTAGTGTTGTGTACAAGTAGGCATTAGGGCCGTTTCTGTACCTCCCAGTGTTCCGGAGAGCAGAAAGTGTGTGCCGTATTTGCGAATGATGTTTTCTGTGATGGCGCTGAGGGTTGGGCGTCGGCCAAGCTGTCTGATGGTCTGCATAAACTCCGGATCCAAGGGCAATGCCAAGCCATGACTTTCCTGCCTCTCCAGAACCAAACTGTTCACTCTCCAGCGTCCAAACTCCCTGCAAAAGTCACATGACACACACACACACACACACACACACGTAAACACAGTTCGTTAGGAAGCGCCCTTCAGTCTGTCTGCGGAGGGCAAGAAGTTCGAGATCTGTAAATGGCTTTTCATGGCCCGTAGAGCTAAGGTCTACTACACCACATGCTGGAGATACTCGAAAGATAGGTTAGCACCTCCTGGGAAATTGTCTGTCTATACCTAGACTAAATGAAACAGTGGAACAATGCTCACACACGGATAGGAGACAAATATTCAGATAAAGCACGCTGGGCTGGAAATGCAGCGACCGTGTAACCCCCTCTGTTCATGCTATTTGAATCATATTTTTCTTTTTTTTTTTTTCTTTTTCTGTCCTTCTTTTGAGACCATGGGCTTCACGCTGGTTTTCGCCACAGCTAAGGGAATTGCTCTGGGTTTCTGAGACAACTGTTGTCCTCTCCCCTACAGCTGATACATAATAGTGCAGTCTCGGGTTGCTGTTGTTTTTTGTTTTTTTTTAGACTTTTAGGTTCTCAGAGAGCTTTGACTGAGCGTAATCAGAGACAATGGCCGGTCTCACTCTGTCTGTCCCTCTCTCAGGGACACACGTCACCTCCCGAGATGAGAATCATCCATCAAGCAAGTGGCCAATTTCTTTGATCCAGTCTGCACTTTGCAACAATTGTTCAAAGCACTAGATAAGAATATTCAAACAAAACACCAAACAACCAGACTCTCCGTGTTCAAGCGACATTTATGGTGTGGGCGGCGTTCAGTTGACCAGGTCAAATCTTCCTTCAGTAAATAAACATCTGTGTGGAATAGTGTCATGTGTAGCTACTGGATGCTGCTTCATCTGAGTGCATATAAATTGACTATTAGCACATCTGCTAATGCTGTTTACTTGGACACATAGTTCATGTGTGGTCAGACAGACAACTGACAGCTAGCACACATCTGCCCCATCCAAAGAGGTGAGGACTGTCGGGCCTTGTTTCTTTCCACATGCAGCTCTTCCATTCGTCTTAGCAAAATCCACATACACACACACACACACACACACACACACACACACACACACACACACGTGTACACACATGCACACACACACGCACACGCACACACACACAGTTGCTGAACAATCAACTCATTATATTTTATTTCATGTCAGTAGATTTACATAACGAGGGACAATGATTACTGGCACTGACAGAGCATACAGAGAGAGAGAGAGAGAGAGAGAGAGAGAGAGAGAGAGAGAGAGCGAGAGCACACAAGGGTAGAAAGACAGAAGGAGACATGGAACAGAAAAGGACACAGAAAAAGAACATGGCTAAGAAAAAGACATCAGATCTGAGAGAGGGAGAGAGAGAAAGAGAGAGAGAGAGAGAGAGAGAGAGAGAGAGAGAGAGAGAGAGAGAGAGAGAGAGAGAGAGCTGACGGACAGTTATGGATGATGCTGGAGGCTAATCCAGCTGCTGGCCCCATACAGGGATTGGTGGCAGCAGGGGAGGAACCTGAAGAAGTGGCTGCCAGTCTTTCCTACTGAGAGAAGCAGGAACATGAGGTTAGCTGTGAGAACACACTCCAGAGAAACACCCAGGCCAGGAGGGAGACTGACACCATCACTCACACACAACTGCCGGAGCATAGCCCATCACACACAGACACACTGTTCAGCGTGTTTAGTGAGAGAGGTCAGAGGTACCTAATGAATGGGATGTGCTGATTTTTAATTGTCCTTTTTCTTTTACCTGTCAGAGACAGTGATGTTTAAGTCATAGCACACCACATATTTACTAAAATGTCTCTTCACAACCATCTTCATGATCTTTAATTATCTGATTATAAGCCCGACATGTCATGACATGTGTCATGTAATACAGTTACACTGTATGTAATGTAATTACAGGCCATGTCATGTAATTACACTTTAATGTGATGGGTATTGTGGTAGATATTTTTAGATATGACAGTTCAGAAGAGTAATGTCAAGTCCATGCTTTTGAATGTAAAAACTTTATGAAGACCTGATGTGTGCACAAGGCACAGGCTGGAAATGAACACTGTACAGAATATCACATTTCCCTCATTAAGGGCAGAAACAGTGACAAGAACACTATTCAACCAAAATCTCCCATCAAAAGTCCTCTATATAAAGTTCATGTGGCACCTTATTATGCATCAACTGTGCAAAATGTAATTATATACTACTGATGTAGTTAAAACTCATTATAATCCATTGACAATGTAATATTCAGTGCATAATGTCATAACTTGATGGATGTGCTTTGATAAGTTACATTACTGTATTAAGGGGCTCGTTCATTGTTTTCATTAACAATGTCATATGCTAAACACAGTGTATACTAATACATTGGTATCACTGTTTTAATGATTTAAGGGCATTTCGAGTGTCGTATTTGACAATTAAATTATTATTCAGCCTTTCAGCTGATGACACAGGACAGACCAGGCACCAGATATCGAGGTATCTGAATGGGTGATGTCATCGTTTATCAGAGCAGAGTGCTGTTTCACTTTGAATCGTCCCTGCCAGTTGACTAGGACTTTGTTCACAGACGTTGGGAATAAAAATAGAACCCTCCATTCTGAGCTGAATGCATGATGCCTGGCACCGAGATCACACCGCTGTTTTTTTTTTTTTTCTTTTTTCTTTCTTTCTTTTTTTTTACAGTCTCTAAATTCACCTCAGCCTCACTAAGTTTGAGCTGGTTCCATCTTTAGCTCACAAGAGTTCATTCTAGTTGATGCCTGGGATACCTCTCTGTAGTCAAACAGGAAAAGAGCATGCCTGTTCCAGTCCTGGGCGGCATAAGACACAAACACACACAGAGAAGAGACTTCAGTGTCCGGTAAAGCCTTTCCATTAGCCCGTGGGCGGTGTGGAAGTGGTGCTGACGTCCCTCGTTCACACCTCTGTTTGCGCTTCTGTCAGAGCTTTTATCTTTTATCTGTCTATTTTAACGTAGTCAAAAGAATGGTTTGACCACATGAATGAGTTGTGCAGCCTTGTTCCTGGGTATAGGAGCAGCCTATGGGAATGAAGTGGGATTGTTGTAGCTGACAAACAGTGAACTGCTGTCCATAGTGAACTGCTGAATGTTTCATTTCAAATGTTAACTGCATGTTTTAACAAATCTTGATCACAAGGCATAGATGACAGTGAACTACAGAAAGAGGCCCCGTTTCACAGCAACATAAAAACTAAAAAAAAAAAAAGCTAGCCGGTCAAACCAATCACAATGTGCATTCCTCATTTCTCCAGACACACATCGGGTTTTGAGTGAAGAGCCTCATTTGAGCTCACAGCATGAAGGAGGTGAATAATTATGGGATGGGATGAGAGATCTCAGTCAACTGCCAAATCAAATGAGCAGTTCTTGTAAATGCAAATGGAATGTGAAACTTGGAAATGAAAAGAATGAAGGTTCTACTTCACATTATTGTCCACTCTTTTTAAAGTGTTGCAAATTGATATTTTTACTGCTTTGTCCACTTTTTTGTCTCTTCGAAAAAAAGAAGAAAAAAAAAAAAAAAAACATTTCACAATAGAAAAAATTAGCCCATTACTTCTTTCCTTCAAGTGACTCTTTTTCCTTACTTTTTTAAATGAACAACTTTCCACTTTCATTGGAAAGTGTCTTTTATATTGTTATTATTATTTAAACACTTTATGTGAATGATTTTTCATGTAATGTCCATTTTCTTTGCTGCATCAAAGCAAGTGCATTGTCTTATGAAACAGCCGTCCTGAAAATTTAAACCACATAATTACAACTGCTATTCTGCAAATTGTTGTTCCCGGTTGTTACTTATTTCTCAAATGAATTCTGGATGTGTGTGGCTCGGTGTTAAAATTGCAATGAGAACAAAACTTTTAAATTACAAGTTTAGAAAGTGCTTCTAGACTGCAGCTATGTAAATGATGGCATGTTATTGTGACAGAGATGGGATGGGAGAGGGCCAGAGGGATTTGTCTGAGGTTAATTGGGGTATGCAGAAAACACAGAGTGCAAAAAAAAAACCCAGAGACTCACAATACAATGTGTGTTGTTGCAGTACATACCTGCAACAGTAGTGCTTAGCCTTTTTTTTTGTCCTTTTTGTTACTGTCTACATTCAGGCCTGGGGGTGGGGTGGGGGGTGGGGGCACCCATGAATGAAGACGTTTACAGAATCAGCCAACAGTAACAGAGAGGTGTAGATGAGGTGGACCAGAATAGTAACGGTTCTACTCAGCCATTAAACCATTCTGAGGGGCGTGGCAGAAGTGGGAGAGTTTGGAAAAAAGGATGCCCTGGGGTCATGTGTGCTCTGGTTACAGGCAATAAAAACACTCCTGATCTTCCTGTCTGCACACCCTTTTCACCATCACAACCGCCCCAAAAGACATCTTTTCCACACACGTGTCCTCGGATTCCCTCTGGTCGTGATCTGGTGTGGGGTGTTGTGGTTGGAGGGTTAGCAGATGGTGCTGCTATGTTTGGTCAGCCCATTGAACATTTAGACACTGTCTCAGTAGACTGACAGCAGGCAGTCCATGACCTGGCTTGTGCTTATTCCTCAGACTAATGGAAGGGTCAGCGTTTTGCAGATCTGTTCTAAGGTGTCAACCTCTGGCTGTATTCAGCAAAGATACAGGTTTCTGAGCTCATGGTACGTCTCTTTCAGCATCTCCCCGGAGGGTGGGGCAGAAGTTCAGACCCTCAAGTGAGAGGTCTCACAGGAAATGACAACATTTGCTAACACCTTCTCGCAGCATCTGCTGGGCTGCTCTTTGTCTCCATGGTACAGCAGGATGGCGTAAAGTTAAAATGAACTGAGGATGTTCAACAGACGTGTGGAAGTTCAGCTCTTGCACTGTCCTGGTTTCAGGTGTCTGATTTGTCACTTCTCATTAGCTGAACATTTGATCAGTTGGCAAAAAAAAAACAAGATTGTATCATACCATGTCTTAACTATATTGCATTATTCATCAAAAAGTTGTGCCTCACATTATAATGTAACAACCAGGAAATTAGGGGCAAAAAGTTATTACATCACACACTGGGCTTTTGTATTATATTATGAGCAGATTATTAAAAAAGAAAAAAAAAAAACCCTACCTTTTTAAATTGTTCATCTAAAAAAGATTTAAGCTTATTGTAATATTATACAGCTCTGTGTGACTTAAGACATAATTTGAAAAACAATCAAAAAAAAAAAAAAAAAAGAAAAAAAAAGAAAAAAAAAAGAAAAAAAGAAAAGAAAGACAAGGCCCCTCAGTAATAAACACTGTAAAATTTGCAACCAATACGCTCAGACAACTTATTCCTCATGGAAGAATTATGGCACATGGTTTACCAAACCCAGAGGACAACCCTGACATGGAAAACGCTAGAGCAACTAGTGACAGTTGTGTCCTTGAGTATGTTTCAGAACGCAGGAACAAGGGGGCTCGGGGGACAGTGATGTCTGGAAACATAAATAATGAGGCGATTAGCCTGGGTATCTGAAAACACACTCCTCTCTCCCTGTTACGCTTATGCCAAACTGAGTTTCTCAGTGGTTCTCTTTCAATAAGGCTGGACTAAAAAACAAAAAGCCCCCCCCCCCCCACAAAAAAAAGACATTGACACAGACCTCAGTAGATAATGTTAAACTTAAAAATAGATCAATAGATTAAACTTCAAAACCTCATAAATTGTGATATGGGATGTTGTGCGCATAGAGAGCATTGTTCTACCTTTCTGTGAAAGTGATGATCAATAAAAATGAATTCATGCATCAGAGATGATGGAGTTATTGTGAAATATAAATAATTAAAGTCTCCAAATCTGTGCTTCATAGTTTGTCACATTCGACAGGATGACAGTTTCATATGCATTTGCTAGGATATGAAAGTCTTAATCCACTTAATTGTCTCAGAAGTGTTTCCAAAGACAAGAATTTAAAGTTTGATCAATTAAACCTTTAATTAAAGTCAGATCAATAAGGAGATACACCCGAAGGTCAGTCTGTTTTTTTTTTTTATTCTGAGAAGCCTAATGGCCTATAAAAATTTGAAAAAGCTTTACTGTTCATTCAATGCAACATTAGCTTTCTGCATTCCAGCTGAGATTAAGCACTGGTCCTTCTAAACAACAAAGCCCTTCAGTTTCAAATTAACTCTGAGATTTTGTTTTGATTAGTGTACTTCAAAGCATTAAATCCTGAACTAGCTGTCAACAACTTCCAGCAAACTGCATGTACACTCACTGCGGCTTCAAGTTAGTCCAGTCTAAAATAGCACAAATCAAATTCTTCAAACGAGTTTTCTTTGATACTGAGGTAATGCAATGAAGCAGGGCTGTCTTCAAAGCAAACTATTACAATCTTGTACGGCAGGAATGTAACAAGGGTAAAAGACAAACTTAAAATATATAAAAAAAAAAAAGAGAATGCCTTTTTTGTCTGCGGCGCGTAATGTGATATATGACATTAATTGGATAAACAGCATATTAATCAATCTCCAGATAAACAGGTAAGGTGAGAACAGGCACGGATGATCAAATGTCTCCCGTACAACCTTAGCTGTTTCGTTTGTAAAATATGCAGAGAAAGAACACCTGTGAATCTGTAATCACTACGGCTTTTAGAGTTCTTCAACAAATTCACTTGGAAGAAAACATAATGTACATATGTTTTGGAGAGATAAAGAAAAAAATCCTCTCTCTCTCGCTCTTTCAAAAAACACTGAATTCTATGAGAACTACCGGGCTTAGATGTTTTTGCTGAGTACCATATGGTGGTAATTCAGCCGTCCACAACATGTTTCCAACACCGAGTTTGTTAGTAAGACGACAGACCCTGTGTACGACCGATCCACACATGCAGAAACTTACAACTTTGAAAAAAAATACACACACACACACACACACAAGACAAAACAAAAACAAATGAATTCAAACCTTAACTTGACAGGAAGAGCAGTCTCGTCTTGTCGGGGCTGAGCTACTCAGGAGCATTCTCAAAGCTATTCATTAAGTCTGTTATCAAAGTCTCTTTTAAAAAGTACTACGCAGCCTGCATACTGTAATAAATATTTGATTCGGTAGACGCTGGAGTGTCAGGTATTAATTTGCTGATGTGAACTTTGAGAGGTAATTGATTTCCTCTGTGCTCAGATGTATAGTCCACTGACTGGAATAGTAATGACATCCTCTACTAATGGACCAACCTAATAACACATTCATTCTTCATTTGTTCTGTCTAATGTCACATGAGACTCACACAGAACCAGAGGGGAGGCTAAAAAAAAACAAAAAAACAAACTAATTATCCTGATGTGAAATTATCACGTCCCTCGATTGGGACAGAACTGATTTACAGGACTATTATTGTCATCGTCCAAACATAGAGCAACACACATTTTCTCACATGAAAACAGAGAAAACCCTGCAGGTTTTCATATCGGTGACGTTAGCAACCTGTGTCAAAGAACGACTGCTGCACTCATAGACCTTTTTTCGTTGTCTCAGAGGCTTGTGTGCAAAGGCTTTACACTCGAAAGACGATGTTTTTGTGCAAGGGGATTAATGTTCATCCTTAGTGTCTCTAAACGACGTCGGTTAAACCTGACAAGCAAGGCTGCTTTGAGTACAGAGGACTTATTTGCATCGAGAAAGTACACACACACTGAAGTGTACTCCTCTTAGCCGTGTCACTTTCTCCTTGCCTTACAGTCAGTCCCCCCACACACATTCTGATGTGCCACACACACACACACACGCACACACACACACACACCCAAGCACATGCACACACTCCAATGTATAACGCTCCTATCACACACTTGTCAGGAGGCATAAACCGCGTGTTTTAGCAGATTCCTGTCATGGCTTGCGGGTATGGGAAACCATGGTGGCGTTCTTATTGTACTGCAGCGTCCTTCGCTTTTGTGCGACCTCTGTGTGAGGATGGCTGTAGAGAGCACAGACGCACAAACTCACTGAGATATGTTCATTTAAAGTTTCTTTTTTTTTTCCATTCGGCAACAAGGGCTGCTGGTTGTTATATATTTCAGAAAGATGTTTTTTCTTTTTTTTTTAAGAGCACTTAAAAATCATACCAAGGCAAAGCACATAATGAAATCATTGTGCCACAGGAAAGAGCTTCCTCAATCTACTTCAAAAGGGACTTTAATATGGAGAACAAGGCAAAAGAAGCTTAGAGCATTCTAATCTCTAGATATCTCCCATACATCTATGACATCTCAGAGACGGTATGTTAGATTCACAGGTCTACGCTTTCTATACTGGGAATATTTATGTAGGAGTGTGCATTCAAACATTCCTTCAAATCTCCCAGGGCTTTGGAAGACTTGCTTTGATTCATAATGATGTGAAAATACAAGAGTCACTAGCCCCAAGGAGTGTCGAGAGACAAGAGATGATGCCACAGCGCCTGTGCCTTTCATGGTTCTCTCTGTGTGATTTCATGTTAACCTATGCAACAGTACGGCCCTGCCAGAGAAAATGGAAATGTCAACCTGCATGGTACAAAGAACTCACCTGGCATTCCAAACAAAAGCATGTGTACTTCATTTCACACACACACACATACACACTTACATGCACGCGCATGCACACACACACACACACACACCCACACCCACACACCAACCCCTATAAACACACATCCACACATACAGCCACAAACAAATCCACATCATACATATATATCCCCACACACACCAACACAGATACAAACACACACACACACACGCACACACACGCGCATACATGCACCCTCTAGAACACTGCGCCCATGCCCTGTGTCACCAGCAGGGGGAGATCAGGCTTTGGAAACAGCCAGAGTAACATTCGTTTTGACTCCTTGTCACTAGTGCAGTACAAAAAGGCCAATAGAGCTTTCACAGACACACACTGCCATAAGAGAGACAGAGAGAGAGAGAGAGAGACAGAGAGAGAGAGAGAGAGAGAGAGAGAGAGAAGGCTGACTAATCCAAATGTTGCCATCTCCATCTGTGCCTGGCCAACATGCCCGGGCACCTCTGCCAACCAAGCGTGTCAGTCAGCCTCAGCTCAGCTGGTGCGGCTGGGTTGGTGTTCTCTGCACCTAATTCTCCTGGCAACTTTCCATCACGAATCATCTCAACTCTTACCTGCTATGAGCCCTGGCTAATCACAAAAGCCTTCAAACTTTCACAGCTCCCCTGTCTTTGATCCGCAACACATTAATGACATTAACTCAAATGTTACAGTTGAAAGTAGCTTTTCGAACCCTATTCTAACAATAACAGACCATGGAAAGAACACATTTCTCATAGCACTAATGACAGATTTCTCACAGTTGTTCGTAATAACAACACAACGACATTAATAACCCTGTTGGTGTTAAAAGAGCAATAACCTCACAGAACCTAACCTCACAGAACGTGACCAAACAGAACCCTGCGGTCTTTTTTACTCACCTGTAAATCCGATACTTGGTGGTGAAGCCCTGTTGGTGGCGCTCCACAAAATCTGTGAATTCCTGCGACTGGTGAAAGGGCCCTTTGTCTGAAAGGAGCCATCCGAGGGGCCCAGCGGCATCACCGGAGCCCGCCGCGCAGGCAAGGATCCAGCAGTGAAGGCTTAGTGCTACGCACTCCCATAGACGCATCAGATACGCCGGTCTAAAAGCTAAACACCAGCACCCCATGCTTCAGCCGGGCACTCGACATTCTCCCCAAACTTTCCCCTGCGCTCTGGAATGACAAACAGACAAAGCACAGAGGGGAGGGAGGTCAGATGGCAGCTGTGGGAGCAGTGATATGCGTGTGGTTGTGGTTGTGTGTGTGTGTGTGTGTGTGTGTGTAGTTTTCAGTATAGTACATACATAGAGATCACATCTATTCCTCCAGTGAACTACCACTGAAATTTAAAAAAAATACAGCACAGTTTTTTAAATATAATTTTAAATGAAAATATAGTTTGATCAAGGAATTGTTATTGCTATCTCAATTGTTAATTAAAATATAATTGGTTTTAAATGTAAAAGTATTTATAATTTTTTAAGGTATAATTACGGAAAATCTTGTGAATATTTGCTCGCCCGTTGCATGCGTAACACTTGATGAAATTTCTCGTTATCAAATGTGTTTAATAAAGTATCTTTACTTACTCATACATTTACCTTATTTTCCCGAGATATTCAGTCTTTAAATGGCTAATGTGAAAATCGCAACGGATTAGTGTTTCCTTTTCTTTTCTTCTTTTTTTTCAGTGAGTGAAGTTTATCAGTAAACCACGGCGTTACAGCAATCACAATACACACAGAGATGCACTCGACGCTGACTCGAGTTCAGTTAATATTGATGGAGCCACAGAAAGCGGGTGCGAATCGGGTGGAACACTGACACCTTGAATAACAGCTATCACATCCAAATGAGTGCTCCCTATGACCGTTTATATTTCCAGTGGAGGTCGCGTTAGAATCCTTATGCAAATACAAAAAAAGACGAGAGGCAAGACGTGTCCGTGTCTCATGGACAGCGCTTCGTAAAAGAAAAATACCTCTACTCCGGTCCAGGTGAACAGCTCTCATTCGGTGAAGAACTTGAACTTATGGCAAACCTATCCTAGCTCCACTTAACATAGGGAACTGATTGTAGATTATTTTTCCATGTTAACATCAAGCTCTCCGCTGTCGCAAGGTGTCCGAAACACCTCAGTTGTTTATCATTTCCTAAACGGCTCTTGTGGTCTGCTCCGTGAAACTGTTTGTGTCGGATGCTCCGCACCGTGCTCCCGTGCCCAGTCAAAACGTCCAATTTATTTCAGTTCAGAGCCGACTCTACTCCTCATTGGCTGTTTTAGGACCAGAGAAGGAGGGCTTATGTACATCCGTTAGCATTTGCAGACACAGTGTGAGGGAATGTGCTTACCGATGTTCAAATCGAACCTCTCAACGTTACGAGAGAAGATGGTCGGTAATTATCCGAACACTTCGTTAAATATCAATGAATATGAAAAACAGCTCTCCTGACAGGCATCCTCGTTATCATCGTTATTATCATCCTCATCATCATTAAAACCTCTAATCAGAGCCACTTCAATTCATTCTTCATTCCCTTCATTTTGAAAACAATTCAGACTCGGTGATGAACGTATTTCTCAGTCTCTTACTTTCTCATGAAATAGCCAGCATGACATGTTTCCACAAAATCTGACCCATACACAAGCAATCAAACCATTACACAACATTTAAAATGTAGCTGTTCAGCATGCAAATTGATGATGAAATGTAGTCACAAATGGAACGCATAGCAGTGACTGGCTAAGAAATTCTGTGCTTCAAAGGACTTTCATTTGCAACTGCCAATTATTGCAAGAGTAAGCCAGCTAGCAACTTCATCTGTCACTTTAGTCAGAAAATTAGTTCAGAAGAAAAAAAGAACAGCTTCTTGGAAATTTGCCATTCAGCTTGATCATGCTGAATATGTTGTGATTACCAGTTTGACAGATTCACTCTGCTTCCTCACCAATAAAGATTTACATCTTAAGGATCTTTGAGGACCTGTTCTTCACTGCTGGACGTACACGTCATGTGTAGGTGTTTCTTCTTCTTCTTCTTCACCCCCTTGCAAATATTCTCTCAAAGGAGAACTTGTTCTCAGTAAAAGGTCGGGCAAGATAGATCAGAAATTGATTCACAACTGATTGGATGTGATAGACTGCCTGAGGAAAACTGATAAGGTTAGCAATCCTTGAGAGAGAGAGAGAGAGAGAGAGAATAAGAAAGGACAAAGAAAAGCAAAAATCAAAGCAAAGTGTTTATGTGCTACCAGAAGTGGACTCCCAGCACAGTGAGAGTTACACAGACCTTTCCCTGATTGAAAAAAGCGTAAGCTGGTGAGCTTAGGGACACGAGAGAGGGGTTATTTACAAGAAAGAGAGAGAGAGAGAGAGGGAGTGAGAGAGACAGACAGAGAGAGAGAGAGAGAGAGAGAGAGGGGGGGGGTCTTTTAAAGTCAGATTTGCTGGGAGTGAGTCCTGTTTGATTGGTGGGGGGGGAAGGGGGGGGCTTTAGTCAGGAACGTTTATGCAATACTCAGACTGCAGTGCATTATGAGAGGTAAATATTCACTTAAGATGCAGACTGCTCACAGATGCCACTGGAGTGTTGTCTTTGTGAACAGTAATCTGTGGAGAGAGAACAAAGATAATATTTTAATTAGCCATAAACCTGACAGCTCTATCAGTCTATTGGTGTTTGTTTGAATGGTATTTACTTTTCAACGCCCTACTACACCCCCCCTCCCCCCCCCACCCCCAAGATTCTGTACAATTCACATTATAACAGTTCCACTCCCCTGACAATAGAACACAGTAAAACAATATGAACTTGAGTGAATCTTTTAAAGCAATTTCAAAAAAAAAAAAAAAAAAAAAAAGGAAGAGTTGGCATGGTCCAGATGGCTTCCGTCTCATATTTCCTATAAGAGGGTGTGAACCAGATTAATTAACTATTCCTCTGTGTTAATGCCAGGGACATTTACATAAAGCCCCCTTTTCCTCCCTTATTTCACTGGAATGTACTGCCAATATTAGCTGAAAAATTCAGGGTGCATAAATTATTGTTGATCTCAGATGAAAGTTCAGTCCCTGCAGAAGACTGCCGTCCATTCATCAGGGCCAGATGAACCGTCCAATCAGAGATGAGGACATCAGGCCTTATGACACGCCTCCCCCTCCTAATGACCCCGGCGTATGAGTTTCGCTCCACTGCAACAGGTACAGAAGAGTACGTCTAATGATGATGTCAACAACAGATTAGCACACTGTTTTCCCCTCGCATCACGCGTAATTCAATAGAGAGCGCTGCAAAAAAAGGAAAAAAATCAATCCACTTAATTACAAAAGGCGTTGCATGTTGAGGCTTTGTTTAAGGGACGCAGAAAAGCTGTAGGTTTGCTCTGTAGATAAGGCAACCTCCCAGTCAGAGGTCTGCCACCTCTGAAGAGGATTAGAATAAAGTTTATGCTTAATTAATAATATCCCTCTACTTACTGTCAAAAAACACTGCCTCGCTGCATTTTAACAGGGACAGCCAAACAGATGAGAATTACATGATTTTGGGCACTAGTATTTGCTAAATAGTTTGGTAGAGCATATGGCTAGATTGAGATAAAAGGAAATGCAATTTTTTATTTATTACATTTTATTATTTTTTTTTTAGTACATATCTTCTGTCGTTACCCTGCTACAGTATTATTTTTGGCAGGCTGAGCAATGCTATACTCATGATACTCATAGCTTTATGTCTGTCCATGGAACATCTTGAAACAAACAAACAAAAAAAAGTCTGAAAAAGGCACACAGAGCCAAAGGATACTAAAGCCAGATTTAAACCTGACCACCAGACGGGTTGACCTGTTTTCTGCATCGCAGAAGGGAAAGGATTATTTTCCAAAGCCATTTGCTAATGACATATTTCTTTTATTACAAACTACGAGGAGAGGCATTGTTTGGGCTTGTTATATTTTTCCTCCTGGGCAGGCGATCCATCTTCGTATTAGATTCTGTCGTGGTGTAGAGGAGGAGACTTTTTCTGCCATGTCATGGAGTGACTTTTTGCCTGAATACAGCCGACTAAGAAAGAATTTGTGGTATTTGTCTGAGTCGATGGGTTGTATAGGTCATTGATAGGAAATGGCAAATGGTTGCACAATGGAGTGTAAAGGGTTCAGATGATGAATGGCAGAGACAGAGGGGTGAGTTTGGAGGACGGCTTACAAATACCAGAAAGGCCTGGTTTGATATCGTCCACTTCATTCAATTAATGTGACCAAACAATGCATCAGTGACAGTCAAACAGAACACTGTACAGAAGTGTGTGAGTGAGTGAGTGAGAGAGAGAGAGAGAGAGAGTCCTGTATTAGAACAGTCTCAATATGTGATATTTAACAAAATGTAATGAATTCCAATCAGTCAGACAACAAAACCCCATAAACAGGATTACAAGCACTGCAGAGCTTGGCCAAAAATATGAAGCGAGGGAGGAAGGGAGAGGGAGAGAGAGAGAGAGAGAGAGAGAGAGGGAGAGAGAGAGAGAGAGAGAGAGAGAGAGAGAGAGAGAATACATACAATTGAACATACAAAAGAGTCTCCTCAGCCAATTTTTCCTGAGGTTCAGTGAACAAACAGTCTCTAATACAAGTAACCAAAAAACAGCCTCAGGACAATTCCATCCCAACTCCCAGAATCAGACCAAACCAAATTATAGAAAAACAAGGAAAAAACACACACACAGACACATAGTCTCTCTCTCTCTCTCTCTCTCTCTCTCATGCACACACACAGAGACGCGCGCATGCACAGTTGCAAACTTTTACACTATTTGGCTCTAAAAATACAGTTCTCTGTGGCAGACTATCTTACCATGGTTACAGAGAGGAAGGGGAGAAAAACTCTGACAGTGTACAGAGAGAGCAAGCACAGCTATGCTATAGAGATCAACCCCTCACTGACAAACCTGGCTCTCCACAGCACACGCAATCAGCAAGCACACACACACACACACACACAGACATGCACACACACACTCACACACACACACACACACACACACACAGACACATACACACACACAGACACATACACACACACACTCACACACACACACACACACACACACACACACACACACACACACACACACACACACAGACACATACACACACACATGCACACACACACTCACACACACACACACTCACACACACACACACACACACACACACACACAGACACACACACACACACACACACACAGACACATACACACACACACTCACACACACACACACACACACACACACACACACACACACACACACACATACATACACACACACACACACACACACACACACACACACACACACACACACTCATGCACATATACGGTGGAAGACAGGGCATCACTTCTACAAAACAACATAGCAAATTTAACCAGTTTATTACAGAATTAGAAATGGTGACCCAAATTTCCAAAGTCACGGGCCAAAAGTATGACTCCCCACCCCATGCTTTAGAGCAGAGAGGAATCTTCACGGGGAGCACTTGACTTCAGGGTACATGGTCTCTTGCCACAAATAGTACCAATGAGTTCAAACCAGTATAGACAGAATGTATATTAGATTAGCATAATTGTGTGCGACCGTGTGTGTGTGTGTGTGTGCGTATGTGTGTGTAAAAGTGAAGTTGAGAAAGAAGAGAGAGGGAAAGACACACAGAGAGAGTGAAGCATATCTAAATTGACCTGAGGTCATCGTTGCCTGGCCTGACCTTGTCACGGCTCTGACATCTGTGGCTGGCAGTCTTACGTGAATCTGTGTGCCGGACGGGTCTGAACATGCTAAAGGTCTCTTTCCCTTGACAATCCACTCAGACTTCCTGTCACCTACGGAGTCTCTCATACATTTATTATGATGAGGGAGGACTGTGGACAGTACGCTCTGCTCTCGGATGCAGTATATATCAGAAGCTGTATCCCATAGAAGGAACTAAACAGATTTCATCCATTAAACATGAGTGATTCTGTACCTTCTACTGAATGTATAGAATGACACATGGCCTTGTTTTGGCTGCTTTGGTGAATTCTAAACTGAACAACCATTTCTCATTTTTCAATATGGAGTAAACAACCCGTTTCACTCAAATGGAACAGTCACGTCTGTTTTAGCCAACTCAATCTCAAAGAACAAGATTAAAAACCAAACACTTTTACTTTATCCATTGTTTTACTCACAATTACCATAACTAATCCATTTCATCTTCAGAGAGTTGAACTGTTTTTTTTTTTTTTTTTTGGTGGGGTTGAGCAACTGTGTGTGTATGGTATCTTTAAAAGTAATTTTATTTAAAAAAAAAAAAAAAACAACAACAAAAAAAACCAAACAACAATCCATACATTTAAGAATGGTTTTACAAACACACTCTTTCACATAAAGGGAAAAGTTTCTTTTTCTTTCTTTCTTTCTTTCTTTTTTTTTTTTTTTTTTACTGAACATGACAGACTGCTGTGATGTTCCTCAAATAAAACTGTGAATGTAAACGTCAGCTGTTCTAATCAGTGTTAATGAACCTGTATCAGATCTGTTGAAATGGGAGTGGTTTTGAGGACCCAGCAGGACTGAGGACAGATACAGTTATACAGATGGCTTCTGGACTTGTCTTGGCCCTGGACAAGGCCTGTGGCTGTTTTATGGAGGGGACATCTGCCGCGGCCGTATTTTGACCAAACACTTACCCCCTCCTCCGTAGATTACACTGGCACCGTTTCAGCGTCAGCAACCCTGTCGGCTGTGCTCAGCGTTTTGACGTGTAAAAAGGGTGTGGAGATGACTGTGGTGTTGTCACATGTCTGGTTCCGGCCCGTTGGGGAATCTGGGTGCTCGTGGTGGCAACATTATATAGTCCCCATCAACCAGTTATGGCTTAGTGATGTAACCCAACCCACGCCACCCCCCCAAAAAGAAAAAAAATTGACATGTTTCAGTCAGATAAGAGCCAATTAGCATACTAGACTATGTCTGGAACAAAAGTAACTAAACAAAACAAAACAAAACAGAACAAAAGAAGAAAACAGCTTTTGACTTGCATCAATGCTTGAGATGCCCCAGAGGACCAGAGTTAGTGTGGATAAATTGTAATAGGGTCTCAACTGGTGCGTCTGTCACCTTGGGTGAGAAAAGTGAGCGTTAGAGGAAAGCCTTCATTCAGTGAGGGATGATGCAGTAAATTAAGCAAATCCCCCTGCTCAACAGTCACGTAATGGCCTCTCTAATTACAGTTTAATTCAATTTCCGAATATATTGACACCCTTCAGTGACTCTGTCTGCGTCTCTGATCTTTCTCTCTCTTCCTTTTCTCCCGCCCCTGAGGCAGAAGCTTATATCTCTGCATGCTTGACTTGTGACTTGTGGCTTTGTGCGTGTTTTATTGCCTTTATGTTTTGTGACCTCTCGCTAACTCTGCCGCAGTGCAACTGTATTTTTATTCCCACAAATTCCAGCAAATGCACTATGATAAGCAAAGCTTTAGAAGATTCTCCTCTGAGTGTGTATGTGTGTGTGTGTCTGTGTGTTTGTGTGTTTGTGTGTGTATGCGCAATGCTTTTTCCTCACAAGATACCTGCAGAACCACAATAAACCCAAACACAGACAAACCTGCAGAGTTAGCTGGTGAATACATTAGCGCTGCGGTAGGGGGAGAAAAAAAAGTCATTGTTAGGATAACAAGCAATATGTTTCCTTCACCTAAAAGCATTGTGGGTTGGAATTAGCATAGCGCTAGTCTGCCAGTGGATTTTCTCAAAGGAAGCGTGTCTCCGCTGCAAAGGGAAGGGCTTCACAGACAGTGCAGCCTTGGAGCCCACACAGGTGCAAACAACACACACAAAGGGCAAACAGAGACGCCAGTGTTTGCCTCAGATGGAGGGTCGAAATATTTGGGGACTTGGAAACAGTGACAGCACTTTGCCTCCCCTAAGCCAGCAGCAAAGATTGCAGCGTTTCGCCAAGAGAAGAAAAGATGAAAAAAAAGAGCGAGAGAGGGAAAGCCAGAAGGAAAGAAAAAACTGAAGCTTCGAGTAAACGGAGTGATTCTGTCTCTTCACAGAGAGAGAGAGAGAGAGAGAGAGAGAAATGGTCTCCTGTTTTTCCAGCAATCCAATCACATCAAACCAAAGAATTTCTGGAATCTTTCCGCTTGTGTGAATCTGCGCTCATTTCTCACGTAGGGTTAAGATGAAAAAGTCAAATGTGTGTGGACAGGTTTTTATGTAACTTATTTACTGGAACTCACCAGAAGCTCTTTACTTCCCTTGCTTTTTTTCTTTTTCTTTTTCTTTTTTTTTGAATGTTTGTCCTCAAAAATCTCTGAATCGTGTCACAGTTCAGCAGTGACATTAGCTCATGGAGCCAAAGTGGGGTCTGGGGCCACAGTATTCTAACTGCTCTGCATCCACATCTTAATGGTCATGTCGCTCGCTTCCCGGTAGTATGACAATAAAAAAGAACAGAAAAAAAAAAAAAAACGGTTTCCATTTTAAAAGAAAAGCACTAAGCAATTTCCCTGTACCTGCTTTCCATCTTTCTGATTTTTTCCAGGAATGAGTTGTGAGTGCTGATGTGACAGAATCAGCCCTGGCTCTTTGTCATTCCAGTATTCCAATGTTAAAAAAAAAAAAACAAGAGGAAAGAAAACAGCTGGAGTCTAATGCTGTTGAGAAGGAAGAAAACTCATCAGACCCCCCCCCCCCTTCCCCCACCATGTTCGATTGTCTTTGTCTTTGAAGAGACTTGGCAAAAGGCAAAAGGACAGCTTCTCTTATCCACTGCACCAATGTGATTGAAATCCATTCACTGACTGGTCGACAAGATACTCAACAACTCTTCTCTCCTGCTGTTCACTTTATAATTGCAGAGAGTGAAAGACAATGATGTGGTTTTGGATAAAATGTTAAAATCCAAGTCCTTAGGCCAGGTACAAAACATAGATAGAACACTATTTCTGCCTTTCTCTTGAATATGTTGAGGAGAGAGTTTTTTTTTTCTCTAAAGGACTTATTTATTTTTTTGTCTGTCTTATGAGGACATTACCATTATGGTGCATAATCTTGGATGATGATTTGTTGAGTAAACAATGTTCGGTGAATTTATGCGTGTATCTGTGTGTGTCCAACTGTGGCACTGAATAGCATCCACTGTGTATTTGGCTTTTGTTTGTGGTAATTGAAATGTCCTGAGGCTCTCTCTCTCCCTCCCTCTCTCTCTCTCTCCCTCCCTCTCTCTGTCTCTCTCTCTCCCTCTCTCTCTCTCTCCCTCTGTCTCTCTCTCTCCCTCTCTCTCTCTCTCCCTCCCTCTCTCTGTCTCTCTCTTTCTTACACACAGACAAACGCACACACACCACTGACCAGAGCGACTTCTCTCTCTTGCCCTCTCTCTCTCTCCCTCTCTCTCCCTCTCTCTCTCTCTCTCTCTCTCTCTCTCTCTCTCTCTCTCTTTCTA
>NC_044508.1:19159297-19166797 GCF_902362185.1 Chanos chanos | reverse complement strand
CTGCAATCTGGGCTTTATTAAAAGCTTGAACTGCATTGCAACACACACACACATACACACACACGCATGCAGACACGCACGCACACATACACATGGACACCCGTGCACACACAGCCATGCACGCGCGCGCACACGCACACATACACACTCATGGCCAGAGAGAGAGAGAGGGAGAGACAGACAGAGAGAGAGACAGAGGGAGAGAGAGAGAGAGAGAGAGAGAGAGAGAGAAAGAGAGAGAGAGAGAGAGACAGAAAACCAAAAATATATACTTTCTCCCTCTGTGCTTTGTGTGATTTGAGCAGTGCGCGTGTCATTGCTCTTTCCTGTGGTCAGCTATATGCTGTGACCGACCTTTCCTTTGGACAGGTACTCAGTCCTTCTGAGGTTTCCACTGAGCGCTCTCTGAAAACACCTCTATAACATCCCACATGGAACGATAACACATGAGAACGTGATGAGAAGCTGAAAAAAACAAACAAACAACAACAACAAAAAAAAACAACCTGAGAGCATGACCGATCTTGTCCGACACATTTCCATCTGTGTTCAGCCAATAGTCTTTTAGCATTTAACATTGCTCTTATGTTTGTGTGTCACAGTTTAGAGCAAACATCTTTTGCATTCTACTGTTTTTTTTTTTAATAATAATAACTGAACTTACAAAGGACCGTCAATGGGAGAATGTGGCCGTACAGCGATTAAAGTAGATAATCAATCAACGCATTCTTCAGAATCCAGATCTCGTGTCTCTGTAGATTAACAAAAAATAAAAACAAATGTCTCATGATGAATGTTCTTCAGTGCCCTGGTGTGGTTTCACCTCTCTTGTCATAAACGTCCAGGTCAGAGAGAGTAATGCTATGGATAAAGAGACGGGGCCGTCAGATGGACGTTTAAAGGTAGACTTTAAGAACAGTGTAAATAAACAGTGATGGATGAGAACTGAGTAAACGCTCTTTGGAATATCTTAACTTCCTCTGCTCCATTTTCCTCCTGGATAAATGACTGTGTCATCAGCTGTTAAGCCACAACCTTGATCTCTCTACGACTGTTTGATGTTATGATATAAAGCGTAGATAAAGCGCTACCATCTGAGCCGAGAGCCGGTCTCATCTGCCGTTCACCGTGCGTTCTGCCACACGGTTTTGTTTCCGGCCCTGAGCAAATGGGCCTGATTCATCAGGCCCTGGATGACACGTCCAATGGGTGATCGACACTGCCATTGAGGAGCAGCATGACAGACCAATGGAATAACAGATGTAAAATCTGAGCACCCAGAGCCTTATCTCATTGACTCTTTCTCTCAGCTTGTGCTATCTGTTCGTGTCTGTACCAGTTAATTACACGACCTCTATCTTCCCATTCGAGGGAGACTTTTTCTACTCTTTCATCTTCGGCTGGTCCGTAAAAAATATCCATCAGCGTATCTCATCTACTGTGTAAATATCTGTCTGTCATTTTTCCCTGATTCGGCTTCAAACCGGCTTACTGATTTTCCTCCATGATTCTACTTCAAATTGGCTTTTGAAACTGTGAAATTTAGGAGTGAGACAACTTTGGAAAGAAGCTGAATCGCTCTTTTCACGGAGGCAGCACAAGGGAATGTCCATTTCCAGCGGAGAGAGTAAAAAAAAAAAAAAAAAAACAATAAATCCAATTAAATGTTACAACAAAGCTGTGTCAGGCATCTGCATATGTGGAAGACAATAAAATGTATTAGAGCAGGGCATGAAGCAGCAGAGCCATTCGCATAGACAAATGAACCTTGCTACCAGTGAGAAGTGCATTAATAGTGGACAGAGTTATGGCGTACAGAGATAATCGTGTTCGACTCTGTCCTTGCGTTATCCGCCGTGAAGGTTACGACTGCAAGTACGAGACAGAGGCTCACAGCTGTAACGCAGTGACCCAGTTAAGGATAGAAACACTAGCTAATGTATCTTAGAGGATTTTTACAGCCGTGGGGCACCAAAGATAAGTGAATAAAACGGAGAGGGTGTAATGATTGGCAGAGGGTCTAATGTAGTGGACTGTCCAGAGCACAACCTGAGAATATGTCTTCCTGGAGTTTTAGAGGTTTTTGCACACCGGTACGAGGGAAAATTCATCGTGCCCAGCCAAAACCGTAATAAATTATCTGGGCAACCTGGGTATTCTGCATGAGCACAGAGACACAGCATTGGGGGAAAAACAGATTGTTTTATGCGAGGCGGGAGACCGGGAGGGAGGAGGGACAGGGAAAATGAATGTGTCTGTCTGAGGTACAAAGTGGTTAACAACTCAAGACATTTAAGTGCAGTTTCAGGTGAAATCCATATGCAAAACAAACCGGTTTTACAACAGGAGAGAGAGGGGAGGCATTTCAGTTCATTCTCCAACTGGTCAATAGATATTCATATTATGATCGTATTCAGAATATTTTACTGTTGTCACTGATCTTGATTTACTAATCAGTAATACTTACATATACTGCAGTGCTAATAATCATACTCACACACGCACACACAAGCGCGCACACACGCACACACACACACACACACACACTCTTTCTCTCTCTCTCTCTCTCTCTCTCTCTCTCTTTCTCTCTCTCACACACACACACACACACACATACACAAACACACATGCACGCACACACACACACACACACACACACACACACACACACACACAACACACACACTAAAAGGATAAAGAAAATGCTTCCATGTTCACAAACGCAACACATTTAATCATTTCCTCCACGGCAGTGTGTATGTGCATTCAGTTTGGGTCTTCACATATTTTCCCTGCTGGCGTTCAGAAATGAGACGTTACTACAGTTACATTCCTCTGATCGCTTTGGGCAAAACGACACACTCTTGCCCCAGGAAAATTTCATCTTACGGGCAGCTGGTGTCCAACGCATTGTTTCAATTACAATTGCTTGGAGGAGCACCGGCCAAAACACATAGCACATGAGTGAGATTGAGACCTGTCAATCATTCATTAAATAATAAATGAGATATGGTGGATTCTGACTAACAAAGTTCATTAATGTCCAAGCTGACACCACAATAAGTCAAGACCCCTTTTTCACATAGACAAAGCATACAGGAAACATGCTGTTTTCAGATCCTCATGATTAGAACTGAAAAGATCTATGATTCATCATGCACAAATAATGAATTCAAGCTATGCTTTTTCCAAGAATTAAATATAGCGTTCGTTTCGATGACTCAAATGATGCCACAGGTAAACAAATTAAACGGCAGAATAAACAGTGTCATTTGTGCGTCATGTGGTCAAAGCAGTGAATGGTTGTATGTGGGTGGCTCTGTGTTGTACCTGATGAGTAAAGTGATCTCTCTGGGTCAGGAATCAAGAGCTGTATGAAATGCCTGAGAGAAGAGCAACCAACAGCCTTCTTCAGGCTGCCATGTTAGGAGACCATCTTACCATCATTCATCTCTCTCTCTCTCTCTCTCTCTCTGATTCTGCCCCGAACTGCTTCTACCCCCCCCCCCCCCCCCCCCCACGTCCCCCTGGTCCCCAGACACCAAACAACTCAGGCATAATGAGCCGCTGTGTTACAGGACGAGTTTAAAGTTGCCCGTTGTGGACTCTGGGATGTGGCTCTGTGGCTGTATTGAAGCGAAGGTGAGCCCGGCGGGAAGCAGCAGAGGCTACTGCATGTACGTGATGTAAAACACCCCTGAGCGACATTAGCACTGATGCTTTTGTAAACTGCTGCAGAACCCGGCAGAGTGAGGATACGGCTACAAGAGCTTTTAAAGTGTAACAAACTATTACTGTCCAACTGTGTACAGTCTGCTGTCAGTTCAGGGTGACGAAAGATTCATTATTTATGTTCGACACGAAATTAAATTGAGGCTAATGTCTCATTAAGTCATTAAACTCAGTCTTCCACTGAGAAAGTTTGGAAAGTTTGGAAAGTTTTAGTGCTACAATACACTACTTCCAGGGGGAAAAAAATCCATCAAAAACTTTTTGTGATTAGCATCAGTTTGGTACCGTCAGTATGTTCTGGGAGCAGTGTGGCCAGAATAAACGTGGTCACTGTTTGCCTCAGAGTAATGTAACTTGATTACATTTTTGCCTTTTTTGTGTTGACCATAATCACAGACACTCATTTTTGCTTGATGTGTCCATTGGGGAGAGATGGAATTATGTGGAGAGATGGAACTGAATTGGAGAGCTTACAAAAGTGTTGTTTCCTGCACTGTATTTTTTGCTTATGATGCTACACAGACATTGGCAGCATTATCCCTCTGAAAAAAAAAAGGCCCATGCCATTCTAAGTCTGTGTATAATCCTCTCAAGCAAAAGCCAGATACACAATTTTTCATTGGCCATAAAAACAGGCGATGACAGTTGGCGCCCACTGTAAGATCAAAGCCTATCAAGAGAAGGTCGGAAAAAATGCTGATGATGTCATGTGTCAGACACCTCGACTCCGGAGACTAACGAGTTCGTGGGGGAATGGGAGAACAAGACGAAAGGATTGGACACAGTCTCCAGCCAGGAAAAATAAAGCAGTTTCAACTCAGACTGGGGCTGCAGACTGCTAAGAGAAACCATGTAAAGACAGAGCATTAAGGAAAGTTTTTTTCTTTTTCTTTTTTAAATGAAAAATTGTGTTTGTGCGTGGAGTGAACATTTAACCTTGTTGCCAATCGATCAATAATGACATGAACTCACTGACATTATTATTTTTCATTTATCCCCTTCATGACACCAGGAAGGATTAAAATGAGATAGCCAGTTAAAACCCATTGTTTTTTTCTATTGGAATATTTTACTGAGATACAACTGAGCAGAAAACTCATACATTTTGTAAGAAATTTTACAGTATTTATGACTGAGCATCAGTGCTCTTTATCTGTGGTTTGAAGTATGAGGAAAGGAGTTGTAACCATGGTTTAGAACTATCCTCTGCTTTGATAAACAAAACTTTGTGCCCCTCAGAGGGGATGATTGGTTTAATGAAAACGTATCTGGAGACAAGTGTGTTAACTTCAGAAGAAACTAAATGTTTTCTACCTGTGCACTTAAGAACAACTAAAATCCCAAATGTTTGTACTAATCTGATGGTTAACAGGTACTTTATAAATTCTGAATGTGAGACGCAGAGCAGCTCCATTAAACCTTCACACTTGGTGTGAAAATGTCTTACACCTTATTATTCCAAAATGAGCCACCAAGTTTGTTCAAATAACAACGAGACTGAAGCCAGATCTTTCCAGAATGACTAAGGCAAAAGCAGCTTAGCAGTATATCAGTATATTTCTTTCTTTCTTTCTTTCTTTCTTTCTTTCTTTCTTTCTTTCTTTCATCCTTTGTTTAGCTGCAGCAGGGATTATTATAATTTCAGCATTTTTATTAACGACCAGGTTTGACACAGTTGGTAACCCTGGAGCGTTGTTTCCTAATGAGGATTTATTGCCAAACATTGACATGGAGTTCGTCACACGTTCAGTGAGGCCTCAGTGAAATGTTCAGTGAGAGTGGCCTCTCTTAACACGGCTCAAATACATGTATTTGTAACCGTCTGTTTACAATGAATATTGTGAAAGCTACTTACTGACTTCCATACTGGATATGATTCTCTGTGTACCTGCAACAAAAGTTCAAATTACATTTTTTTTTCCAAGAAAGCATAAGAAAAGTAAAAAAGAAAAGGTGTATGCTGTATCTCTGGCTGTTATTTAATGGAAACTTCTAGACTTTCTCACCTGCTAGACTAGAGGAGTAGAGAGTACAATGCTTTAATCAAAGACTTTATTCAGCTTCTTCCTGGGATGTGTTTGTTCTTGTGTCTGATGGACATACAGTGATTCAGAGGGTTGATTGGAAAGTCCCGTGAGTGGCTAGCTCAGATAAATTGATGTGTCTTTTTCACACTCTCCTAAATACGGTTATGTCCTACAGTACCGGCAAAACCCTTCTAAAAGCATACCTCAGAGACTCTGGAGATTAAGACTTCTCTTGGTTTTTTTTTCCCCTCTGTGGATCACCAAGATTACACGAGGACCTGAAGCCTGCGTCGCTCATTTCAGCCCTTTGATATTAGCAGTCCGAAGGCAGACACAAAGCTCCACCAATAATAAATAAATGAATAAACCTCAGTGTTCCACGTCCAAACCGTTTGGACTTCACCCTCTAGCTGGACATCAGTGGGGTCAGGAGCAGGGCACCGTTATACTGGGAGAGGTAGAGCAATAACATATGACTTTCTGCTTTGGGAAGAAGAATGAGAGAGTCTGTGTTTCCACTGTGCTTCTAAATCCACCCAGTCAACGTGCTCATCCTTTACAACGACTTTACAGTCACAGGCTACCAGACGAAATGGTTTGTTTATTTATTTATTCATTTATTTATTTACTTATTTATTTTACTGATTTACTTACCAGCAGAGTGAGGAGAAACCTCCAAGAACATGTCTTTCCTGTGGAGACTGAAGTGTTCGGGCTAAGCTCACAGGAGTAGGGAACGCATTAATCACAGAAGGAAGAAAGAAGCCCTGTGACTTCTCTGTCACTGCTGTAAAGAGTCATTTTCTCTGCCGCGCGTTAGTCCAATGCCTTTCCATTCATCAGTGAAAGCAATCAGATTTTATGTTGCTGTTTAATAATTTAACTTGCCTAAAAGCACTCTCTGAGGTTTGGACGTTTGAAAAATGGACCCAGAATCAACATTTACCTTTAAAGCAATGGCGTAGGTGCCTGCTATGTATGCAGCTCCGTGCCTTGTAACAAAGAGAGAGGCATTTAAGCTCAAACTCAGGCTGAACATAGCTGCGGCTGTTTTGTTCCGCAGTGTTTTTGACATCAATTTTAATATCCCCAAGCATATCTTACAGGTTGTTGTTGAACACGATGCAGTAGGAAAAAAAAAATGTTTTGTCTTTTTGAAGTTATGGTTTGGGTGGGGAGGGGGGTGGGGGGGCACTCGTCATCTTATACAGTGGCTGAACTGTGGGAATACTGTGGAGCCAATACTGGCTTTCAGGCAAAAATAAAAGTGGATATTGAGTGGTAAAGATGCACTAACAACATAATGATTTGTTATTGAAAAATTCCTTTCGTTTTGGTGTTAGTACATATCACGCATGTTTCACCTGATATGACATATGACTGCAGACAGATGTGAAGTCATGTGACTACTGCATCTACCTGTTATGGTGACTTCATGACCTGGACAGCTTTATAACTTGTCTTCACAACTAAAGGTTCAAATGAGCGACATATGCAGCGCTAGATTTGAAAAATACATTTGGAAAAGGGAGACGTCAGAGTTGCACAGAATGAGTTTCAAAAGCACATGACACAGAACATTACCCACCATTCCGCAGAGTGGCTGCTATTCCCTACCAAGCCCCGTGCCATTATTCGGAAAGTAATTGCTTCTCTTAAAAATATGAGAGAGCTGGGGGGTAGGGGGGGAAGAGGGAGGTTGGGGGGGGGGGGGGGGGGGGGGGTGTTTCTTGGGGGTGGG
>NC_044508.1:19104297-19154297 GCF_902362185.1 Chanos chanos | reverse complement strand
GTTGCTGTGACCTCTATCTACCAAACAAATCACTCAAAATTATGTGTTGAAGTTTATCATTATTATTATTATTATTATTATTATTATTATTATTATTTCACTCTTTAAACTGATCAATTAAGTTTTTAACTGATTGGAGTGGTCACAAGCACTTCTTCATTAGACACTACCCAAACGTTAAGCTTCAGAGGTGACTTCGAGTGAATTGGGTGCTTAGCGTTTCAGGGCTCTGAATGTGGCCGGATAAGTTAAAACATGCTGTTTGAGCGCCCGCAGAGCAGAAGAGCTTGTGAAAGTGCACATTTGGCTCTCCTCACCTTCGCTGGATGGAGAGGAGAGGGAGGAGGCGGGGGGGGGGTTCTGGCGGTAGGCCAGGGGAAATGTGTTAGATAGAGCCATCCAGGGAGCTGTACAATAGCTACAGTAAATTTAACGAGATGTGATTGCAAATCCAGGAGTGCTGGCATCAAGCAGAGGAGAGGATGGTTGGTTGGGAGAGGGTGATACCATCCTTTAGCGTGCCTCTGATGTCACACAGGGTCCAAAGCTCCTCGGCAAAGTCATGTACGGAGCACAGTGCGCCTGGTCTGATTCCAAAGTGCTCAGTCTGACCGCAGCTCTGGGGCATCAAAAATAATAAAATGTCAATGATTGCTCACAAGTTGAAGGAAAAAAAAAAGGAGAGAGAGAGAGAGAGAGAGAGAGAGAGAGAGAGAGAGAGAGAGAGAGAGAGAGTCGGTTTGTGATTTTAGAGGATGAACACTGATAAGGAAGAAAGGAACAAAAAAAGTTTGTTTTCTTTTTTTCCCCCATTAATGAAGACAAAAGATGAAATAGCAATGGAGCCTTAATATGGCTCTTTTGTTTAACTGAAACACATATTTCTCTTGAGTTTAAAGGACAAGGCAAACAATTTAAACTCAGACTGGTTTTAGGATTTGACTCCTTTATGATTAAACACTCTTACTTAAAGATGCCACTTGATGAAGAGTAATGAGTGATATATGTGAGAACGTGCAGGGGATTTGGAATGGGGATGGGATACGATGTGTGTGTGTGTGTGTGTGTGTGTGTGTGTGTGTGTGTGTGTGTGTTAGGGGTGGGGGGGTCTTTGTGATACACATCCTCTACAAATTCCCCGTAGCCAAGCACATTTCACTAGCTGACAGCATATGGAAATGTCACAGAAGCTGTTCTGGGTGATAGCATACCATAGAGTTTCATGATGCAAAAAAGCCACCTCGGCAATGGGATCTGTCCCCTTCAGGTCCAACATGTTTCCTCCAAAGGAGGTGTGAATTTTGTCAGGTTGGCTGAAACTTTCTTAAAGTCACTGATTGACTCAGCTAAAGAGTCACCAGTTATGCTCTGCATCCAAAAGTCAGGTTTAGGTTCTTTTTTTTTTTTTTTTCTTTTTTTTTTGCGAGAGCAGTGAGCTGAGCAAGCGTTTTAAAAGTTATTCAATCAGCGATGATTATATTTCATTTTGAGAGTTCCACACTGAATCTCAGCCAGGTCGTCTAACCTCCAGCAAATATTTCGCCCCAGTAAATTGTTACAATATAATCGTAATGTGTCACAATGACCTATTGCCAATCATCAGAATCGCTGCATTCCTCCGTTGAACAGTATTCAACATCAAATAAAATGTCATAGGCAGAGCTAAGCTAATGTATGCTAGCCTTAAGAAATATAATAAGTATTCGAACTGTGGTAAAGCACTGACTCAAATGAACTCAACAAAGCAGAACTTTCATTAGTGAAGGCACACGTTACAGAGCGTTCTTAACGCGTCTCATGCATTTATTGAGCTACATTAAACTGATGGAATAAATTAATTTCTCAACCCCCCTGGATCTTGTTAATATTTTAATGAACGTTTGATTCTCTTCGGTAATGAAGTTTTTTTTTTTTTGTTTTATAAAAAAATTGCTGAAGTAACTTCAGCAAAGAAGCGCTAAAGTAATTACTATTCCCTACCTTGTGACATCTCTGTCTCTCCCTGCTAGACAGATCTCTCTATATGGTCTTTACATGGGATGTGAAGAAGAAGAAGAAGAAGAAGAAGAAGAAGAAGAGGAAGAAGAAGAAGAAGAAAAAGAAGAAGAAGAAGAAGAAGAAGAAGAGGAAGAAGAAGAAGAAGAAAAAGAAGAAGAAGAAGAAGTAGTGTGTTTATCCAGGGTTCCTCCTATTAAGTGATGTAACTGGGAACCTCCAGGTCTGTAGATGGTGTTTGACTAACATAGCTGGACAGTCTAAGCAGGAGGTGTGCATGGGATTCATGTGGTATGATGCGACATCTTCAGTGAAACTGTCGGACTAGCACGGCGACCTGGCCTGAGATGGGAGGAGGCTTCGGAGGCTTCGGAGGCTTCGGAGGCTGTGAGGAAGAGGTGAGAACCTGCTGAGATGGAAGTTTGCAGCAGTTGCAAACAACCAAAAGCATGAAAACAACAAGGCAGCTCCCTGCTCTGGCAAAGTGTTGGTAAACACTGGTAGCTACATCCAGTGAAAAACATCAACAGGATTGTAAGTGAGTCAAGTCACTGAGAAGACCTGCTCCATTTTACAGAGAGCTATTGTGTCCTAAAAGAAATAAATGACATGTTACTCTGAAATATGGCAATCTTAGACATATAAGTCTGAAAAAAGGTATGAATATCTAGATTTTAACATCATGCACCTTTATGACCGTCACATTTTAAGCTTTACACAGCACTGTCACTAGATACATATAAAGTTTAAAGGTTAGTCTTAAAGTACAGGATATTTTGTCTTATGTGATACTCAAAGCTTTACTTTACTGAAATCTGTCTCTTTTTCACTATTCCAAGCTAATACTCTTCCTTTATGATTCACAGCTATTAGAATATTTATTGTATTTCAGCTTGTTTCAACTTTTTGTAACAGTAGCATAAAAACTTTTTTTCTCCACTGCATATTGTTTTAGGGTTTTTAATTCCCATGTTAAAAAAAAAAAAAAAAAAAAAAAAAAAAAAACCGAAAAAAAACCCAAAAACATTGTAGTACATGTTTCAGTTTTACTTTCTGTAGTTATGATGTTAATTATGCCTTCTGTGATTTCTGAAGAAGTTCAGTTATTTGTTGTGCAGTAGAAGGAAGAATGGTTTCATACACGCACAGACTCAGACAGAAGTGAAAAGCAACCTGTCTTGGAAGCGTAATTTACCAATCTGCTGGTTGAGATTTTCAGCCTTTAAAAATGTTTAAGCGAAGTGAAGAAATATGGGCCCTTGGTGTAACGCTGTGTAAACACGAGCATGAAATCCAAGATATTGTAGTTCATCAGAGCTGTTATTGTTATTTCATAGTCTCTCTATATCCATTTTATGGGTAATTTATCAATCTATTCTGTTTTTATCGAGGCCCCAAAATGGAACAGAAGTGAATTAAACTAAGCATCGTGTTAGGCTGAAGGTAATGAGGCTCCAGGTGGAGCGGGTGCATCTTCACCTCAAGGTATTTTGTTTTTTTTTTGTTTTGTTTTTTTTTTTTTTGAGTGTGTTGAATTTGATATTATGGTGCTCTGGGCTGCATCACACACGTTGTGTTTATTGAGTCTTTAGAGTAAAAACAAAATATTAGAAAATCTCACCTAAATCCAAGCACCTGTTCCTCCCTCTTTCTGTCTCTCTCTCTCTTTCTCTCATTCTTTTCTTTCCATTTCTCTCACACTCACTGTTTGTGTGTGTGTGTGTTCGTGACTACTGATTTGTTTGCAGCTACAATCTGTGCTTCTCAAATGGCTTCTCAAAGGACTTTTTTCAAATTTGGCTTTGATATGACAGCAACAGTTGCACATTTCCAAATGCAGACATACAATTCATGTTGTGACATGTAGGTCATCTTTTATTTTGATTTTACACCCCCCCCCCCCCCCCCCCCCCCATTTCATGCACGACTGCAAGAAGCACCAGATCTGAGTAAATATAAAACCCCATTTACACCTGTGCAGTCTGTTTTGTTTAAAGTCTGGTTAATGTGTCTGGAAGTGGGCGGTTCTAAATTGATTTCTGAGCAGGCATGGCTGGTGGATGGGTTTATCAGTCACTGCTGAGTCGTTTAAAGCTAATTGCCCTGAAGAGGCAGAATACAGAGACTGTTCCTCCAGAATTCATCTGGGACTGCTGTTTGTAAACTTGTAAACCTGGGGGGGGGGGGGGGCTGTAAAAATCAGACTGTCCACAGTTTATTCTCTCCTGCTTCACTTTTATTGGATTAGCCAGCGTTAAAGGGGAGGGTCCCACATTTGGCCCATTTTGACAACCACTTCCTGGTAATTCCATTTTATTTGTGGTGTTTTCAGTGGGCCAGTGTTTACTGATTTTTTTCTTTTCTTTTTTTCTTTCCTACTGTGGGGCATGGGGACAGTCACGCAAAGGTGTGTGATTGGTCAGAGTGAATGGTGAGCCATTGGTCAGCATATTGTAAAGTACCAATAACTGATCATGGAGACATATTAGCATGTTTATGCGACCACATGATGTTAGCTCATCTGGTGTGTAGTACAGGAAGTGCTCACATGGTTTAGTGATGACAACACAGGATGAGATGAGTGCAGGCTTTGTTTGCATCAGCACTGCATTCTGACGATGGTATGATCTTCCCTTCAGACATGGGGAAGAGATGGAAAACAAAGCTTGATGATTCATCTTTGATTTGGGCTGGCACAAGAGTGGAGCCATCCTTATGGACTGCCTCTCCACTCCTGGAAATATACCACATTCAAACAGGTTTCTACAGATCATGTGTGCTGTCCTGACCTTGGAGATAATCAGATAAAAAAAAAAAGAGCCACTCTAAATGATTTTTTTTATTAAAAAACAAACAAACAAAAACACAAACATCTCCATCAGAACTTAAGTTATGACATAACAGTCAGCACCAACCAATAAAGAGCAGGGTCATACGTGTAAATATTTTGTTCTTTCTATTTTAATTCCGTCGTGAATTCTTTCATCATAGCTGGAGCACTGCAGTATGTCTTGTCAATTTCAGTTAGAAAACTGGCAGTTGATTGCTCACTTTCGTTGTTTGGACAGTTCATTAAACTGATTTGAGGCACAGCTAGAAGCTTCTTTCCATTTTTTTTACCCAGGCTGCTTAATAATTTTAAACTCTTGGGAAAGGCCATTAAATCTTTTTTTTATTTTTAAACCTCATTCAAATACAGAATTTCAAAGGAGATATCAAATCGTGTGTATTTGGCAAGAAGTCGTGAAGACAACGGGAAAATTGCGCACCCATTTGTTAATGAGCTGTGTGATTGAGAGTGTTGTGATTCTACTGTGACTCCTACAGTGAATCGTTGAGACATGTGTGAGAAACCAGGTTGGGTTAGGGAAATTAATAGAATTGGCCATCTCTGGGTTTAAGGTTTCAGTCAAATTTCTGTCATCTCAGTCAGTTCAGATCAACTCTCACTGTCAGTCCAGTTTTGTCCTATCATTAACTTTGACTTTACCACCAAGTACTTCCTAATGGAAAACTAATGACCATTACATTTTTCTTCAAGTATGTCACGCCATTAAAATCTGCTGAAAAACCCATGTGTTTTACTATGCATTTTTAATCAGTTAGAGAGGGGAGTTTCAGCATTGGCATGCACTACACTCCCCATGGAGGAAAGATAGACCCCCCCCCCCCCTTTTTTTAATTATATATTTACATCACCATCCATGTGCGGGGATGCCTCTACCAACTGGACGCATTCCCATTCCAAAGACAGAGACAGTGAGCGTACTGAGCTATGAAAAGAAAAAATCCATTCAAAATCATCCAAGGGCTCTTTTTTGGAGGGGGGGATATTATTGGTTCTGACACACTAGGATTCGACGTCACAGAATGCAGGCAGGTGCAGTGGGCCGTAGGCCCACTCTGCAACTACCCACAGAGGAATTACTGTCAGGCTTGGTTATCGCCATACCGCCATCCACCTTTGGCTTGTTTGTTTGTGAGGGAGACAAAGTGAACACCGCGTGGGCTGAACGCTGGTGCTGGAAAACACGTATACGCCAGAGACATCCACCTACGAGCTGTTCTCTTGTGTTTCCAAAAGCACTGCACTAAACAACATGTGAACTTGCATTACAAATGCACCTGTAGTTCTAGGGCACAAAACAAAGTTGATGTTAGCTCACTCTTTTGTTTGAAACAGACATTACCAGTCCCATTGGTGTTAAATATGCATGTTTTTTTTTAACTCTGTGGATCCCAGGTATAGTCATCCGAGTTCATTTGGACATTACATTTCTTGGGTACCCCAGTAATGGCTGTGGTTTGGTCATTAAGTCTATCTCGTATTTGGTAAGGAATTCAGTTAGGTGTTTTAGTGTTAAAATATATCATATGTGACATTCTTTGTGGACTCTGTCACACTAATGTGAATCATTGTAGGTAGAAGTTCTATTTAACCAACCATAAATGGATACAAATGGAGAAGTGTATTAATGAGTAAATGAATAATTTCTCAGACTTCACGCTCCAGATTTCCCTTTCAAAAAGGGACAGACTGCAATACGCAACTCGAGGCTCTGAGCTCCAGTGAGATTGTGTTTTTGGAACATGAGGCTTTCACAGTGATGAAGAAATAGTGTAGATGAAATGCAGAAATCTCTAATTCTCTCATCTCCTTCCTCCAGTCACACTCATCAGCTCTCTCTGCCGTGATAGATTTTAATACACTCACACACACTCAGCAGGCTTTCGCAATCCTCCCCCTGTCACAAGGCATCTTATATCACACACTCACACACACACACACACACACACACACACACATATATATATCACAGGACCATTGTTGACCAGATTTTATTTGGGCAGCAGACCATTATGAACACAGCAGTGACACTGACATGTTAGTGACATGGTAATGGATGTCACCACTGGGTTGAGAGGGGTCCGCAGCACAAAATGATTCATCCAACAGTGGCTGTGGTCCTGTGGTCAGAAATGGACCATTGTTGAAGGGCCAGACACAAACTGTGCATGGCAACAGATTGGCCTTAGTCTCTAACTGTACATCAGCAAGGTATATATGTACATCTACTCACAATATAAACACACATGTGATGTGTGTGCATTTCCCAAGACACAATATTTTTAGTATAAACAAGAATGTAATTTTCTCTGTAAAATCTTGTATTTCACTTTGATGCGTCAGTTCTTCAGCCTCATACCAGATAACAGTGGAATACAATCACAAGCCAGGATAAAGGCTGTCCTTAACTTAGAAGCCTTTCTGCTAAAACCCTCTTTATTCGGACACAAAATTCGATTGTGGCTCTGTAATACTCAGCAGGGGAAAGCCATTCAAAAATTCCGTTTCTCAATTTAATTTAAAAACATTTACATAATAATGGAAGTCACATATGACACACAATTGTCTTAGGGTTTCAAAGGCTCCCACATCTGTCATTAATTTCATGGATGTCAGTTTTTGCTGTGTTTTATATAAATATATACAGAGGAAAGGACTAGGGCAGATTTTAACTGGAGGTGATTAGATGCTGTGAGGCAAAACCGTTAATAGAGTCAAAGTCTTTTGGGACTCCTCTAATCAAACCAAGGTTTCGTTCACTAGAATTAGTGTCATTTTTGCATAAGAGGATCCACAATGAGCCATTTAGCACATGTCTTTCAAACAGTAATGTGTGTAAAATGGCATTCATTGAATCAAGTCCTTGGTGGTGTGAATATTAACGTGTCTCAGCTTTGTAAAAGCAAAAAAAAAAAAAAAAAAAAGATTTGGTGGAACTTATATGAAATAATCAGAATGATGCAAACTCAGAGAAGTGTGAATAAACGAGGGATTGAGAATTTGCTTGATAAAAGAATTCTGCCAAGTTATGAGAACACATACTGGGGAAAAATCAAAATGATTTTATCCCCTCCCTGCGAGTCCTGATGTGTGGGGCTCCTGTTAAAAAGTTAGATACTGATGTTCTCTGAATCCAGTTTCAGAGTTTAGCTGCACTTCACTTCAATCTACAAAGTAGTATGCTGCATTACTGCTGTCTTGGAAACAAAATCACATTGCTGTATGTGTATGTGTGTTTGTGTGTGTGTGTGTGTGTTCGCGTGCCTCTGTGTGCATGTGTGTGTGTGTGTGTGTGTGTTTGGAGGGCGGGTATAGTTGTTATGGAGGAGGGTTAGCTGCTTTACAATATGTTTTCCAATATGTTGTGATGAGTGATGTGTCATCTGTAAATTGTCCCGGATCAAATCTGCTTTATTGATTTCTGTCTGTCACAGGGAAAACATTGTGGTGTCTGCTCTTTGAGCTGCCTGAGCAAAATTATTACTTTTTCATCAGTTCATGGATATTTCATCTTCATTTCTCCTCTAAATACATTACCAGCTGCTGTGTGAACGGAAATACGCCCCGGTCACGTCTATCATTCCACAGGAATCAAGTCCCCTTATGCCAGAGTTACCCATCACCCGCGACAAGCGCTCGCACCGCTCCTCGAGTTCACTGCTCTTGGCGATGTGACATCTGCGTGTGGAAAAAAAAAACAGAAAAAACTGTCACGCTTGTTCCGTTTCAGAATGCAGAAATAATTAATTTTGTTGATACAAGGCTTAATCATAGGGAAGGAACAATCTCTGTCAAACACCTGTCAAACTTCAGTCACTGATGAGACATTACTGCTCTTGTGTGATTAATGTGGAAGGAATTAATACCAACAATACTGCTTTTGAGTTTGAAATTACAAAGTATGCATCATGTGACGTGAATCACTGAGCGCATCCACACAAGACAATGAAGACGGCTAAGTATGATCTGTGATGTCTGACAGCCCGGGCTTCTAGGAGAATATTACAACACTGAAGAAGTGAGAATATAGCATGCCAGGGCAAATGGTTCGAAATAGTGGAAAAGAAGAGAGAGAAAGAGAGAGAGAGAGAGAGAGAGAAGAAGATGGATATTCCTCATTGCTTATCATACTCGTCGCCTGGGGAGCGGATAGGCTTCCTAGTGTGCCACCAGACTGAGTTTGAAAAATGTTTCTCTCTGAGGAAACCTCTCTCCGCGAAACACCAGATGCCTTACTCTCACAAACCCTGCCTCAACAAGGCAAGCGGAAAGCTGTCTCGCCAAATGGACACATAAAAACCGAGACATTAACGGACCTCAGCAGAATGTAAATCTGTCAAGAGAGTCCTCCACCAAATGTCACTAAATCCAGCAAGAGAGAGAGAGGATGACTATGCAGGGCGTTTATAGCATCTGGAGAATGTCTCTAGCCCTCAGCCTTAAGTACAGATGACTTCAGGCTCACCGGAGTGAGGGGAAATACAATTGGGGCTTAACCTGCTTCCTTTCCCTGAACAGGCAGCACACACTAGAGAATAGACTGGCATTTTGGGACTGTGTAGTTAAGCAGTGCAGATCCAATCACTATCAGATCATGTCTGATGTGATGGGAACAATTAGAATTACGGTGAGATGAGCAAAAGAACTTTGTACTTTCTTCTCCTAAACAATATCACATTGGTAATCAAAGTCCTGACTTCATTTCACAGATCTCCCAAAATAAGTCACAAAACAATGAAATAAATCAGGAAAGACGTCTCTGTCACAGCCAGGGGCCACAGATGGAGCTTTTGACAAGGACAAAGCCACAAAGAAATGTTCTGCAGAGGAAAAAATGAATAAAATAGAACCGGCTTCAAGTATCAAAGTGGAAAATCTGTCACATTTCTTCAAAATCAATTTTTGAGGCTGCATGAAGGTTTTAGTTTTTGAGTTTTTGCATGTAATCTTTCGTACTTTTTGAAATGTCTTTTGAAATATGAAATAATGTTTTCTCTCTCTCTTTCTCTCTCTCTCTCTATCTTTTGAATTTTTTTTTATTTTTTGAGAATTCGGTACATTCATAAGTCTAAAAAGTGTGTATTGATTTGCTTGGTGCACACAAGTCACCTTCTCACTTTCATTTAGAGATCTCTTCCCTCTCAAATGATGCAGAAAATTACCTCATCGAAAACCCTGCAATTTAACCCTGATGCGTGAGAAAGTGCTGCTGTTTTGAGTCATGATGAGGAAGTCGAAGTCTTTAATCAATTGGCAATTATGGCCAAGTGTGACTGTTTACATCATAAAGATTATGGCTAAATTTAGGCGTTTCACAGAGAGAGTGCTGCTGCATTCCACCAGGGAAAACAGATCTGCAGGATTCGTTTTTTTTTTTTTTAAGTGACGTCGGTTTTACACAAAGGGTTTTCAGGAATGCGTACATAATAACATATAATCAGGAGCGCATCAGGGTTTTAAATATTTTTAAAAGCTCTTTGATAATAAGAGGTCAGACGGGCTTTTAAAGGTTATGTGTCCTTTAGTTCGAGATGGGCTAATTTTGCAAGTCGCAATTTGTTTGTCTGTTATTTTGGTGAACACAACTGTGTGTGAAGCATCCTCAATCTGTGTTCAGCACGTCATTACTGATGGCAGGTGTTTTGACCATTGTAGCACAAGTTTTTTGTTGTTGTTGTTTTTTTTGTGTTTTGTTTTTTTTTTTTTTTTTGTGTTTTGTTTTTGTTTTTTTTTTTAACCCAGGTCCATGTCTGTGATGGTTACCCTGGGAGAACATGATGAAGTGTAGCTCAAATTGGGATTGGTAACTCGAACGCTCTGGAGGCCAGCTTCATCCTGGTACTTCATCTTCATCTACTGCTCTCGATTTCATCCTAAAACTGCCTGCTTGACCTGCCAAGACTTCTGCCTTGTATGGGGGGGGGGGGGGGGGGGGGGGATCGCCGCTCTGCACTTGTTTGTTCAATCCGTTTATTTGTGTTTGCCAGATCACTCAGCCCTTCTTGTTTAGGGTCGGATCTGTGCTACTGTCAGTCAAGGCGGCGCTTTTCTCGGAGGGCTTTAGACGTATACATGGGTAAAATGAGTCTACAGGTCTTTCAGTAATCTGGGCTGCCATTCCTTTAATACCTTAATCTTCTGAATCAATGACATGAATCAGGAACAGGGTGTCTATGTGTCTTGAAGGCTAAGTGCATCGCCGCTTTGTGGCACACAGAGCAATCATGATGAAAACATGACCAACGTGTACTATTCCATGCAGAGAGAAAGGGAAAAATCAATATTATTCATAATTTCATTAAGCTGTAAAGCAGCATTTTGCTGTTGCTTTTGTGTGAGAATACATGTGAAATGGGTCCAGTTTTAAAATAAATGAATGTAAACTGAAGAGCAGTGGTCTGACTGCATTGAAAAGATGCTTGAGCTGAATCAGTGTCTCAGAATCACTGGAATCTAATGGATAAATTACATTACATTTTTTTTTTTTTTAGATGCCCCCTCCTCATTTGTTCACTAGTGTTAGGAGAACATTAGCTGCAGTCTTCGCCTGTGCTCATGTTAGCTGGAAAAACGAAACAAAACAAAGCCAACCAACCAAACACACACACACACACACACACACACACACACACACACACAAAAAGAACGGTGAATGTGAAGGGCACAGGTTGATTTTCCGGTGCTGAAGTTTGCTTAGGGGTATTTTTCAGAGATGATTTTCATATGTCTGCATTTAACCAAGGGTATGAGTGCGCAAAGCGTTTCTATAGCAACTCTTGGAGCAAATGTTCCAAAGATACTTTTAGTAATAGAACAGTACTCTGACCATGCTAAGAGTCAGGCTATATCATTTAGTTAGACTTTCAGAGCATGTTTTAGTTTCCCAAATACTAAAAGTCCACATTAATATCAGAAATCTGGCCAAGTTTATATGTTAGGCTAAGACATATCTGAGTAAAACATACTCTGAGATTGATCAGTTCATTGCCCTAGCCTTTGCTACCATTTTAAATAAAGGCCGGTCTGGACTTCTTGCTTGACAACAAGATTGTTTATCATTTTAAGATTACAGTTTGAGATTAAATATTTTCTGGAAAACTAACAGTTTTGGTGTTGTACGAAGCCTGTGCCATTTAATTCACCGTTCCAGCGTCAGTTTTGATGAGACTGTAAGTAAAATGTCCCGAGCGCTATTTTCAGTGTAGACATTATAATAACAGAGATTTGAGCCACGTTTCAAATGTAATCTAATCATATAATCATTTGTTAGCGTTCCTAACTCCTTAGTTTAAAATGAGTAAGCCACAGATGGCAATAAATCATTTGAAGAACTTGGCAGCCGTGTAAAAGCAGTCCAGTTAAAATGCAAGCGATCCTCTTTTTCAACTTTATTCAATGATGGTCACCGCTCTGAAGTCAGGAATTTGAGTGCCAGCATAACTTTCCTGGCCAAATGACTGGTAAGCAGATATGAAATATGTGACAGTAGAAGAGCCAAGAGGTTTCATCTTCTTCCTTCAAACATCCTGCAGACTCCCCGTCCTGTTTAAGCATTTAGAGAAATCACTGCACACTTAGAACACGGGGTTTACCCCTCACTTAGAGAGGACCAGTTTTGCCAGGCCACTCAGTCTTTTCCTCTGATGCTGATCCCATTTGAAGTTCCCCCTAGATGATCTAAAAAGGAGATTCATGTATCATCAGTGTCACACTGTGCAGTCAGGACAAAGCAAGGCTGGTTCTTACGTTGTGTTTGTGAGAAAGGAGAGCTGTCTGGAGATCTAAAATGCCAGAGACATTCACTGCTCAGTTTCTCAAAGCAGCTTCAGGACACCCTGTAGGAACAACACCAGAAGTCTGTTGTGGTGACCACTGTGCTTGTCAAATTTTCAGCCCCTAAACGAATAATTGACTGCTCTACTACAGTTAGAACACGTTAGCATCAGGAAGACCTAATCAGCGTGAGGCAGCCAAGGGATGTTGCGTTACCATGACGAGGCGTATGTTGATCATTTTTAATTGAGTGCATATCTGGCTGGTTTGAGAGGCAACAGTCAAATCAGTGGACCACAATAAAATTAGAATAATTACTGATTACTGACTGCAGTGAATGTTGCTAAGCTTCCGACAGGCATGTCCACGCTGTGTAGAATTTGTTCTGACAGAAATTCTTGCACTGTGAGATATGTTGTGCGTGAATGAGACAGTTCCTCACATGAAGTAAACAAAGCAAAAGGAAACAAAGTTTGCAGCAAGCGAGTATATAAATGTTTGGAAATTCCTGTCACACTTCCTACTTGCTGTTGTGAAAGACGAATGTTGCTCTCAAAGTAAATTGCTCAGTAATTTCTGTGGAAGGACAAACAGCTGCAGTCTGATGGCAGAGACTGATGAAGCTTCAGAAAACAGCTGGGTGCCTGTTTCTGGAGACTTATATCTTCACTGAGGATAAGAAGTTGACATTATTTCATACAAACTTCATTGTTACATAAATCTCCTTACCAACAGATCCTGGACGCGTTCTTACCCACTCAGAGGACGAATACATACCTTCCCCCCATTTACCTCTCCAGTTTCCTCCCTCATGTTCTCTCCATTGTATAACCCCTGCTGGAGTCTCTTTACTCAGGGATGATTGACTTTCCCGAATAAGGGATCTATCATTCAGTTATTTTAAATTGATCAGACTTGTCACACTGAGACAAAGGTCGAATCTCTGAGTTTACATACACAGACACAGTATCCTGAAATGAACCTAGAGCTGATATAAGGTCTCCTGGAGGAATTGGGGATAATCAAATGAGTGCAAGCAGCTCTTGAAATGCATTCAGTACTGGTTTTAGCCAATCTCCTGTGTTCAGGCAATTCTTCCTGCAGGTTTTTTTTAACTCAGGTGGTACACTTTGAGACTCAGCAGAACACAAACCAGATGGATATGCTTGGCTTTTGAAGAATGAGATGCACTGATTGGGTGACAGCAGGGTTTTCTGCCCTGTTATAATGCCGACAAAAACTTGGGACTGAGAGGAGTTTTCAGAAAGAACAAAAAATCACTTTTTACTCACTAGAACACATAGAACCTTCTCACTGCCATCGGTTTTGTAGATAACTTTTCATTAGAACTCTCCAAATACATTCCTCTGCTTAGGGCACGAATAAGGTTCTGCATTTCTCTCCTTTGCATAAATGTATAACTACCACAGATGAGGGCAAGTAAGTGAAATGTTGCAGTATATGAAATATAGCTTCTTATATGTGTATATATGTGTGTGTGTGTGTGTGTGTGTGTGTGTGTGTGTGTGTGTGTGTGTGTACACAATATATCTGGGTGTGAGTGTGTGAGTTTATCTGTTTGTCTTTGTGTGTATGTATGCACTCCACGATATCTGTGTAGAATTGTTGAATCATCCCTTTGGGCATTGTGTGAAGACCTGTTGTCGACCGTAACTGGTTTTTATTTTTGCTCTAGGAGTCATATTTTTTATCATTCGCATCATTTGTTCTTCTTCTTCTTTTTTTTCCCACCTTCGTGTATGTTTTTTAGAGTTTGTTTAGTGAAATAGCTTTCCTGCTCATTGGTTTTCCATTTACCATACAAGATGGTACATCGAGAATTTTTGAAGATGTAGCAAACAGTGGCGAATGAGAAATCTCATGAGTCCTCATATTTCCCTGTGTGCATCAGTCATTCTATTTCATATTCAGCACTTTCCCTGGACTGTGAGTAATGCCTAGCATCATGTTTTTGTCTATATTGTCTTTCCTCATGGAGGTGGGGAAAGTAATCTTTTCATAGTTTGCTCAGATATGAAGAGTGTCTATGGTGCTGGTCACATAATGACTGTGAGAAGATCGCATGACGGGGATTCAAAAGAAATGATGAATTTAAACTATAGCTTTATAACATTAATGACAGTTTACTACAAATAAATAAATAACTGAATAATTAAACATTTCAAGGTGTAATCAGATGTGACAGTATAAATGAAATGATCCCTCATCCAACAAAAAATGCGGTTCCAGTTATCTTTCTTTTCCTCCTGAGAACAGAATATATCAATGTAAGCACCTGTAATTAAACTGTGAAAAATGAACTTTGGACAGAATTTGCTTCTGATTCATTAAGTGTGTGTTTGCTTCTTGTTCATTAGGTGTGTGTTTGCTTCTGATTCATCAGGTGTGTGTTTGATTCTGATTCATCAGGTGTGTGTTTCCTTCTGATCCATCAGGTGTGTGTTTCCTTCTGATCCATCAGGTGTGTGTTTCCTTCTGATTCATCAGGTGTGTGTCAAATGCAGGGCAGAATGAAAGGAAATGCTATACGGAAGCAGAAATCTTTTCAAACGTGGATGTTAGTCACACGGTTTTACCCAACCAACAATGGAATCAAAATGAGAGAAATTAAACAGATATCAAGCAAAACAAATATTAGAATCTGGGTGTTAATGTAATCTCAGTATTATTTATTTATTATTTATTTTGTTTTGGTTTGTTTTTTTTGTTTTTTTTAGTTGTTTTTAAAGACAACATGCGATTCATAGAGAGCCATTCCCTGTCTTTGTCTGATGAAAATGAATGTGTTAGCACATGACTCCATTGATTTTTTTTTGTTTATTTAATTATTTTTTTTTATGGATGCTGTATTTACTTCCATTTTGAGAGCAGATATCCATCATCTACTGTTGGTTTTCCATTAAGTTATCTGATATTTGCTGTGAGAAAAAAATGTAAGAAAAGTCAATGGCAGTTCGACAGTCCATTTACAACAATCAGTTGCCTGATGTACTACATTGTTACCTAAGAGGCATTTCGGTACCACTTTACAATAAGACAACCCTTATAAAGGGTTTGTCAATGGTTTATAACTAGTTTATTAATTAGGTTATGATCACTTTAGAAATCATTGATAAGCTGTAATAAACGTTAGATAAAAAGCGCAACAGTCACCTGTTGCTTGCCAAATAGTGATCCCACATTTATCTGTACTGTTAAGCCTCCGATCTCATTGGTTACTTAGGTTACTTTGTCCTCTCCATCAGCCAGCATTTATACCACTTAGTGCCATCAGATATGTGTTATTAGGTTACTAGCATTTAACCACCATCAGCATACCTTAATAGTCAAAAACTTTCATTTGGCATATCAGATTATTGCATATTAAATTTTCATATCAAATGACCAGATTCATACACTAAGGCTTTGGTAATATTGTTTATCTTGACATTTTCAGCATGCTATCAGCAGCCATCCTCATTATTATCACGGGGGTTGATATGACATATGCTATCATATGAAAGTGGTATATTGTGATGCGTGTTGGGGGTAGATGGGCGGAGCTTCCCAGCATGCCTTGGGGCCATGGACTGTTCTTTATCCCCAGTTTGTTATTGTTCAGTTTATGTTTGCCATTGTGTCTAGTAGAAGTGTATGTGTATTGTTCATCATGTAGTCTTTGTGTTGTGTTGTGTTGTGTTGTGTTGTTAATTCTTGTGATAGTTTAATGTTATCAGTGTACCGTCAATGTAATTGTCGGCATGAATGATTTACTTCCTTCCTATTGCGTCAGCATGCTAAGTATGTCACTTCTTAGTTAGTTTGCGCTGATGCAAAGTAAAAGGTAGTGTTAACCCTCTAGAGAAAACCCAGCAATTCATTAGTAAATGGTGATGTGTTTTACACTTTACAATAAGGCTCCCTTTTGGCAGTTATAAATGTTAGTAACTCATTAGTAAATGGTGATGTGTTTTACACTTTACAGTAAGGCTCCCTTTTGGCAGTTGTAAATGTCAGTAACTATTACATAAATGGTCATAAAAATGGGATGAAGCTGACAGTTTAACATGCTGACTAATAAAGAGACAACATAAAGTAAGCTGAGCAACTAGCAAGATCTGAGATTTAGGAGAATAGATAGATGAAAAGTGCAGCAGTGACTTGATCTTGCCAAATAGTGAGCCCGCATCAATGTATGAAAACTGTGTTATAACTTGTTTATAAGTGTTTATGAATTATTTATAAATCGCTTACAATCTAATTAATAACCTAATTGTAAGCCATTTATGAATCCTTTATAAGGGTAGTCTTATTGTAAAGTGGTACTGGCATTTCTGTATTATTTTTATGTATGTATGTATGTATATATGCATGTATGTATGTAATGTATGTATGTATGTATGTATGTATGTATGTATCTACTTATTTATTTATTTACTGAGACATCACACACATTAAACTTGCAAGTGATATTCCCCCTTTTGTGTTTGACACAGTAGTGTCTGAAGATTATTTCTGAATCTTTGTCTAGAGGTCTATCCACCTAAAATGAGTATAAATGCAATAATTTGGCAGCCAAAAGACACAATAGTATATATATATATATATATATATATATATATATATATATATATATATATATATATATATATATATATCAAAATAAAATGTTCACTGTTTTACTGAACATATGGTGCACATAGATTATCCTCGCAGGGATGTTTGGATACAAGAAATATCTGGAGATGCAGAGATGTCTCATGAAATTGGTCAGTGTAATTACAGTCATATCAAGGCACATGTAATGAACAATATTTGCCCCTTTTCAAACACTAGACTCAAAGCTCCTACAGTGGTACACATATTATCTCTCTGTAAAGTGTCCGCCCCATTAAACTCAGCCCGCATTAACTCTGGCTTCACTGAAACTTACCTTGCACATGATCACTGGACAAGAAAACAACACATAAACATAAAAGGCCATTTTGTCTGTTCTTCTCATTACCTAGTGCGTTGCTATGCAACAGAATATGTAATAACTCATTGCAAGTACGAAAGGGACTGTTTCTGAAGTCTCTTTGTTTAGTTTGTTGGACTACAGTTAAGTTGTAGTCATTTGTGTTATTTTTCATCTGTTTATACAAATTTCACATTTTATGATTTAATATTATATATGATGTAGATGAATTGTAGATGTTCCACTGTTGCTGAGAATATGAAAGAAAATAAAGTTTAACAGAATGGCTTTTCTACAGTGTGCAAGGAGGAGTGATGATTAATTAGCTATTTAATCCATTCAGGACGCCAATTTAATTAGTGTAAATGAGATATTTGATATTTAAAAAAAAAAAGTTGAAGTTAGGATTAACCCTTTTTCTGTTTTTTCTTTTTTTTTTTCTTTTTTTTCTCATGTACAGAAATGGCCACTGTGCAACTATAGAAATATAGCAGAAAAATCCCCCCCCCCCCCCCAATTGTTTATTCTTTTGAAAACCACAAAAACACTTCTTCTCTAATAAATCTCTTTTTCAATGCCTATTTTGAGCAACTATAATAACTAAATAATTAAATAAACAACAATAAAATATAATAAAATGAAATGACTAGCTTGCTGGTTTGGCCACATTAGTGCTAGGGAAACATTTTGGGCCTGTTATCATGGGGTAGTTCTCCTAAGTCTCTGCTGCTCCCCACAGAGATGATTACCAGTTCTAAAGTTCACCGTGATTACTCCTCTATGTCCACATATGTCAAAATAACCGCATTTCCAGAAAAGGCAATAACTGTCCATCCTTTGCTTTAACCCCTTCTCATAACACACACTCTGTTTCCTTCCAAACCCCGCCCCCCCCCCCCCCCCCCCCCAAAATCTTCATACTTATTTATGAAATAGCTTGCTGGACATTATAATAGTCCTCTACTGAATTACAGTGACAGGTTTTACATGAAGTGTAAGCACTGTTTCAGTGTACTGCATAGTACTGAAGGAAGATTTATATCCTGTGTGTAATGTTTGCTGATAGTACATTATAATGTCAGTGGTGACCTGAGGAATCTGAAGTGTAATGTAAATTTATCAAGCGAAATGGTGAAACGATAAGAAATAAGGATTTTGTCATACTAGAACATGGTGTGAGTTCAACTGGGGTTTACTGCAGAGAAGTAGCAAAGGATTACAGTTCACAAAATAAACACACACACACACGAGTAAAAACAAATACCCTTAATTTACACGTTCCCAGTGTTGTCTGGAATGACATTAGAGTGTAAGAAAGCTTTTGTTGAAAGTATTAGAAACAATGCACTACTGTTTCTGTATTCAATGCTAAATAGCCTCTAAATCCAGTCCAGACATTATAGTCAACTTCTCACCGTGATTCATAATGTGTTCAGAGAACAACACTGTTGGCATTAATACATGAAACTTTGTCATTATTTGTTTGTCTGCTCGTGGACTCTTGTTCAACCTCTCTAAATTCCGCTCAGCTCTGATGATCTTTTCTCCTCTCATTCTTACTGTCTTTCTGGATGCGTAGTCTCACACAGCAGAGCTGAGGTTTCAGCCTCTTAAGCTGGAACTTCTGCCTCTCAAAGGCAACGTGTTCCTCACTGGATCCACAAGGCTCTCCTGGTACCCATCTCTACAGTGAGATCCTTTTAAGCAGGGTTTTACCTGAGAGGAGTCCAGGAGAAGACCAGAGCAGAATGCAGAGGGATGCTGCAGTTGGTCTCCTAACATATGCCATACTGCACTTTTCTGGGCTGAGGGGACATTAGGCGCTTTCGCACTGAACAGTTCTAGGGTCTAATTCGATAGGAACTACCCCCTGTGGAGCTTTCCCTAGAACTACATTCGTTCTAGGGCCTTTTTTCTGTTTGCTTTCGCACCGCCAGTAGGAACGCTGAAGTGACGTAAGCCGGCCGACGGTATAGCAGCTAAGAGCTGTTGTTTATGACTAACCAGGATAGCTGCACATTTTACAAAAGTACAAATTTAATGACTTTTAAGACCTTTTAAATACCTCCAAAAGGAAAAAAAGAACCATTACTGCAGCAAAAGAAATCGACAAACTAGACTACAGTATACACAATGAGTTTTATTGAATTTGAATGACAGAAATATTGATTGCACATTAGATAACCTATAACTGCCTTCTCATTAACGAAAATAAAACTGTATGGCGATAGACCCAGTCCAACGGAAAAAATAATTTCCCAATGCATTTATGCATTTACCACCGCAGTAGCAGTGAATGACTTGATGGGCATAGTACTTTTCAGGTGCTTGTGCCTGACGCTTGCTCGCAGCATCGTGTTTTTTTTTTTGTTTTTTTTTTTCCTTTTTCCCCGCCGCAGCCCTCAAATTGTAAGCTGGATAAACACATTCTTATTTTAGGTTAAAATGGGGATCACAGCCACACAAGCGGACACACAAGCACCTACCGAAGCGGAGTGTACGCTACCTCTTCAATGTACAAATATACATTGGACATTGCAAAATGGTCATTGTTGGGGGATATAAAATACCGGTAAAAAAAACCATGTGTCCCCTCCTACAATTACAGACATTTTAAGACATTTTTAGACATGAATATCAAAAACAAAATGTAATACGGTCCAAGACTTTATATTTTTCACGGATCTTTAAAAATGGCGGTTGCAGTCATCGTATACCTGCGTCTGGACCAATGGCTGTACACCTACGTCACAAGGTTCCTATTGCGCTGGGAAAGTACCTACCCTGAAGTAGGAGCTAAAAAAGTCCCTCAAAACAGCGTTCTAAGAACTATGATCGTTCTAAGTTCCTGCGGTGCGAACACGCGAAAAAGGGGGTACTTTCTCCAACAGTTCTAAGAACTATGGAAAAGTTACTCCGGTGCGAAAGCGCCTATTATTGTGACTGTCCTCTACTGTCTTGGCTCTTTGTCTGCTCAGTTCTAAATCTTTTAGCCAAGTTAATATTTTTTTTACATCTTTCTCAGACTTAGCATTGTAGGCATGCTCTTTCGCCTGTGGTGATTGTCAGTCATTTTTTACTAACTTGCTTTAAACTAGCTGTTCAGATTTAAGTCCATTTAGGATTCACTGAAATATACTGCATAATTACTTTTTAAATGCTTGAGACAAATTAAATAATGTCAGTGCACCAAAAACAAAAACATTTGCTGTGGTGCATAAGAAGTGATAATTGAATTATTGGATGGAGAGGCCTTTTTTTTTCTTTCTTTCTTTCTTTTTCTTTTTTTTTGTTTTACAAATAGGGATCCGTTGTAATCACAGTATTCTCACCCTCATTATTCCCAATAGCATCTCTGTGTAGGCCTGAAGTAATAGAGAAGGAGAGCTAGAAAAAAACAAAACAAAGCAAAACAAAACAAAACAAAACAAACAAACAACAACAACAACAACAACAACAACAACAACAAACGGCAACACCACAGACAAAAAAAAAAAAAAAACAAAAAACAGCATGTAACAGGTGCAAAAAGCAGTGGTTGACTGTAAACATGTGAAAATAGATCTTCTGTGAAAATAGCCATATCACACAGTGACAGGACATGCATGGTTTGTCCCCCTGCTTGTGTTTGGTGATAATATGAGGAGACAGGAAGTGAGGGCCAGAGGCAGGGTCCTGGTTCAGACCAACCAAGACATATTTACACTACAACCCCACAGGTAAGAGCATCTCCCCGCACAACCCACAGAGCCAACCACAGACCTGTTGCCAAGGCAATGCTGTGACGCATCCACAGAACTGACCTACATCTTCACTTAAAGAAGCCAGCGTGGTTCCTGAACTTCAAAATAATACAATGTGAAATGAATGTAAACCTACAAAAAAAAAAAAAAAAAAAAAGGCACCTGACAATTACCGAGCAGATGTAGAAAAAAGCCGGTAGGCCTGCAAGAAATCCATCACTTGTCAGTCACAGAGCCCCCCCCGATTGTGCCTCACATTCACACTTGTAACACTCTGTCAAACTGTTGTGATTAGTTGCAATTGAAATATTGTTGATTAATTCATTTTTTACATGAGATTCTAGTACTCTGGAGTGCTGTTTTAACCAGACATGGCTATGAATAGGTGCAAGAGACATGTGAGTGTGGTTGTGCTTACAGCCTAATTAAGACATTTTGCATGCCTGAGTATGCGATAATTACAAATGCCTACCTGACGTGTTATGTTAATGACAGATAAAATATTATTCAAGCTTTATTTCTGTGTTAAGTGCTATTTATAATATGATGATATTCTCACCATGCTCTGCTCACCAATGCACAATATTTTCAAATTAAGTTTAAAATCAGTTGCATCAACTGTATAGTATCCAGCCAGAAAGTAGCAACAACAACAACAACAACAACAACAACAGCCAAAAACCCCACAGCATAACTCAACCAGACTATGGTCCCGTGGGTACACAGGAGAGTGGTGTCAATGCTCCTGTATTAGTGAGTGCATAAGCAGGGCTGAGGAATGAGGAGATAAAACGGTGTGTGTTGCAAGGAGAGCACAGTCGGCTAGACATGCAGAGCTAATGAAGTATGTCCCCCGCAATCTATCAGATGTCTAGTGACCAGGATCTGGTGACAAAATCAATACTGAGGCGGTCAAAGACGCAGTGACGCTTGAACGGAAGCGCTGGCCTCGATTCCTTTGTCATTATCTGCTCTTAGACTGGATGACTTTTAAAGAGAAGAACTCCCCTAAAGTGCAGTTATGTTGTCACAAGCCATCTGAAGAGGCAAATAGACAGAATCCACAATCTGTTCAAATAATTCATACGTTAATATTTCTTTCTACGAATGTATCCCAGCGTGTTGTGGCCCCGCCCACTGATACTGACGTCCTGACGGTCCAATAGCCTTACGGCACTATTTTAACAACAGTCTGAAAATAGCTACACAATCTTTACTTGTTTCGAACATTAACACATTTTTCATTTCAGTCTCTTCATTTAATTTAGGAGGCTCTCTTATTTGACAGAATGAGGTTACGAAAGATTAATTAGATTGTAAACAGAGGTGAAAGAGCTTTCTAGAAATTTACCTGGGAACAAAGTGCTGGAGCCAAAGCACTGAGATAATCAAGAAATATTTTGCAAAAAGAGTCTTTGTTCTGTTTGCACTGTTCATCTGCAGGTTGGTAGATTTCTTTTATTTGATTACTAAATTATTTCTGAGGTAGATATTGGTTTATAAGGAGTTTCTTCCCCGTTAGAAAGATGTTAACGATTTTACAATGATGTTTTCTTCCCAAGCAGCACCTTTTAAACAAACTCATTTGACGGATTAATTTTGTAGTGTTCTCTGCCAATACTTTAAGGTTTTGGATGCTTTAAGATCACCGTTAAGAGAACACAAGGCTGCTATAACTAAAAGAATTGCAGCTCAATCATTCTGTAATCAAATTCACAGGAATGAAAATGTATACAGTACATAACTTCTGCTGAGGTGGAAACTTTAGTTTGATGGAAGAAACAGAGGAAAGACTCACTGAGATAATTTCAGACTTGATACAAACTCAAAAGATAAATTTGATATACATAAAAGAAATCAATACACATTTCTGCAAGGTCTCTGACAGCTATAATTATTTCTTTTTTTTTTTCTTTTCTTTTTTCCCGTTCTGAGTCTCTGTCTGCATCCCTGAAGGAAAGCCTATCTGAAATTGGGCTGTAATCATTTCCATCATATCACTAAATTAATAAAAGTCGAGCAGCAATCTTGCTTCCTTTTAGCAAATATATTGAAATAAGCCCACAGTGAAAGAAAATGAAATAACATGTGGTGGCAGAGAGAAAGGGAGCAAGAGAGAACGAGAGAGAGAGAGAGAGAGAGAGAGAGAGAGAGAGAGAGAGAGAGAGAGAGAGAGAGTTTTCATTTCGCTTTAACTTGAAAGGGAGGAGTGGTGGTATTAATTTGCCTCTTCAGTGTCCCCGGGCTGTGCTATCTGAACCCTGCTGGAATAAGGCTATCTTGCACACATGCTTGGAGAACTTAGAATTGTGTGTAATTATTGATTCCTACTGGAATACTTCACAGTGTATTTGATAAATTAAATGATAGGTCGTTTGCATGCATTTGTGTTCATTTTAGATTGTACAAAGCAATTTTAAAGCGTAGGCTTTGTTTTTTGTTTTTTTTTAAATTTGGTTCAGATGCATTAAATGTAACGCTCACTGGATTATTTGTTTTGGTTTCCCATGAAGCTGCATCTGTTCCCTCTATCTTCCCAGTCTGAAATTAAAATTGAAAAGCTCATTTCCGTTTAGGCTTTTTTAGGCCTTTTTTTTTTTTTCTTTGGTCAGATCTTATGTTTGATGATGAACGGAAACTTCAGATATCAAAAGAAGAAAGATATACATATATTTGGTAGAAAGCACTGCACAAATACTTTTCCTTTTTTTTAATGTCCAAACAAAAATAATCATCATAATAAAGATCAATTTCTCTACTATAAAATCTGACTTAGTGAGGTTATTCTACTGCCATTCTTCAGTATATATGGATTTCATAATGTCTCAGTTAATTTACGGGTATAATAATAATACTGATAATAATAATAATAATAATAATAATAATAATAATAATAATAATAATAATAATAATAAATCCTTCTTTGAAAGGCACAGCAGTCAGTGACACTGTGAAATTCTTGAAGGTAACGTCAAAACTAAAGTGCATGCTGTGTTTCATGTGGAAGGGCAGATCGTGAGGAAGTCATCCGTGCTCCCCGGTGTGTCAGCTCCGTCTCTACATATGCAGTGCTCTGAAGCCATGAAACGCCTGTCTCTCTGGTTCACCAAACATTAGAAGTCTCGATTAAAGGGCAGCTGTCGAGAGATATGATTTTTATCTCTGCCAAACAGGTGCGAGTCTGCTGCTGACAGCAGCAACACTCGAGCTCCGCTTGAAATGTGCTCGACCAAGACAAATGGAATTATGCTTTTCCCATTTCCCAGCTGACCCTTATCAGCTCTCAGATCCATTCCCGATGCCCTGGCACGTGGCTTCGGCCTCGCTCCGTCTGCTGGGCCCTCCGACTTTTCTTTTTTTTTTTTGAGCCTTCAAGCGAAGCAACTTTGAAATTCTAATTACATGTGAGCGAATGAGGAGAAAAAAAAAAAACAAACCTACAGCGTCGCTGCTAATTTGCAGAGAAAAGCAAAACAATGTTGGGCGATGGTTACTCCTCTGCTGACACATTACACTGAAAACACGGCTTCGTTTGTTTGTCCCACGACTCGTTAAGTTTTATGAGTCACTCTCGTCTGCCAAGACTCTGGTACAGTTGTGATGCTGTTGTTGTTATTGGTAATGTATGCTTGATTTACATAATTCAAAGTTCATCTTTTTTTCTGAGTCATTCATCAAACATGGGCTACGTAAAGCGTCGGACTGACATGTCCCTCTAATGTTCAAAGTCAGAAATTTGATCTGGCTGACAGTAATTATTTTTCTCTCACTCCATGCAAATTGCACCGTTATGCTCTCCACGTCGCTTTGCAAAGCTCCTATCTAATTATATGAGCCGAGCTCTCGACCTGCCTTGGCTCCAACTGTACGCGCAGTCTTAAAAGTTACTTCTGTCACTGGCAGCTTGACAGGCACCTGTGTGTCTCACTCACAAATCTTTGATATTAAGTATGAAGTAGCTAGCCAATTTTTACTACTAGATGTGTCCAGTTGAGAGGATGTGGGCTAGAAAAAAAAGGGGGGAGAAGGGGGGAGGGCAAGAAAGCTGTAGAGAAAGAATAATTTTGATAATGGCGTTTCTTGAATTATATGATTCTGTGCAGTACAGGAAGAGCGGGAAAAAAGCAGAAGGGCCAGAAGGTTACCAATATGAGTCATTTTTTTTTTTTTCTCAAAGCAAAATATATTTGTCAAGAACAGAGAGCTGTGTGTGTGTGTCAGTGTTTTGTTTTTCTGCAGCTTGCCTACTTTTGGAGCCATTTGTAGAGTATTTAAGCTCAGCCTTTTGGCTTCTGTTCCATAAGAAAAAAAAGCGAAATTCAACTGAGGAGGACACTCTGTACCTTCAGTAAGTGAAGTCAGTGAATGTCTTAAACACCTTGACCAAACTAAAATGAAGGCATATTATTTTCAGTCTATTTCAAGCATACAGTCTCTCCGTAAAGAAACCGCTCTCTTTGCTGTGAAGCAAAGGTAAGAATATTCATGTGCAGATATTATTGATATGAAATGATGTCTCAGAACAGACCCAAGTCCCACTGAAAAAATGCTAAGGCTTACCAACAGTTAAAAAACAAACAAACAAAAAAGACACACATACACACAGAGTGAATTGGGAGACTGCTTCAGTCTCTAACTTTTGTTGATCTAAACAGAGATTTAATATAATTTTACATGTAACAAACAAGGAACATAGAGCAGCTTTCTGACTCATGAAAACCAACATTGAGCACATTCAACATGTCTTTGAACCAGTTTGATTCAAGTCTTCATATTTCTTTCTTTCTTTCTTTCTTTCTTTCTTTCTTTCTTTCTTTCTTTCTTTCTTTTTCAAAAATTTTTAGTTACATCATTTTCACTTCAGTTTATAACTTGCTTGTGATTATTATTCTTTTCATCCTGGGAGGGTCATCTCACTTGTCATAAGACCTCATTATAACCTTCATTTTGACAATTGTCTGTTACCAAACACAGCTTTTTTCGATCAAACTCTTGGAATTTTATGTCATTTATTCTTTAAAGATTGCCCATTTTTTCAGTAAAAAACTACAGCACTCTTATAGCTCCTTTGATTTACTGTGCTATCACCAGCCAGGGTTTGTCCCTATCAGTGTAGTGTACGCAGACAGTTTAACTGGGTAAACCATGTACGTTGTCCAGTTCAATGTAGGGGTTTTAAAAGGGTTGGGTGAAACTTGAGTATAACTTTCAAATAACATCTTAGAAGCCCCGTATAAATCATCAACAGACTAGTCACAAACACAAACAGAAATTTGCTGAATTATTCACAACTCAAGAGAGCAGTTACTGCAGATGGTTAAACAGCTTCAAGTGTCACATAACATTCTTTTGAATTATGATAAACATGAATGATTAAGAGAAATGACACTCGACACAATGCAACTGATGCATTTCTGTTAAATCTATTATTGTTCACATTTTTAGATTTTGAATAATGAAATCTTCACATTAAGTGAAAATAATCAGTTGTAACATTCACAGTGCAACTAAAGCAATGGTTAATATTAGTTTGTGGGAACTTCAGTCAGCCACAGAGAATGCAATGCACCCTGAAAATGAAGCCTGCTTCAGAACAGATTTATTCTTGTAATCTAAAATAATTTAGAATTTTAGCAGCCATACTCAGTCACTGACAAAAACAAAAAAAGAACTAAACATCTACCTGTGTCTAGGGTAATGGAATGCATGCAAAGAATAAAGACAGTTTATATCTTATTTATATATTAGCAAATAATTTGTTCTTTTTAATTAGACATCTATGTTAATCTGTGTTAGTGTAACACAGTTTAACACAGTATATAGTAGCGTCATAAATTGCTTCAGTTTATGGTGGAGAATAACAGAACAAAACTACTGATGGATTTGTGATGTGTTTGTGATATGTATGTATAAAGTAATCTACATCATACTGACAGTACAAAGAGAGGAGGAATCCTATTGAGAGAACACAATGTGAAGTTACAACCTTTCATGGTTCTGATTCTGAGCAGTTTGGAGGGAGATTTGAATTTGGATTACACAGGTATTAGATGCTCGCTGTGAGCTGAGAGGAGGCTTGGGTAATTGGCCTTTGCAGTGTTGCACAAGGTACTGTGCATGTATGTATGCATGCCTGTGTGTGTGTGTGTGTGTACATATGTGTGTGGGCAAATGTTTGTAGAATAGGTTGGCAGTTCCTGGCATATGACATGTTTAAGACACAGTGAGAAAGAAACATATTGACATGAAGTTCAAAATGTACCTACTCCCCCAGCTGCAGCCCTCCTTCGATTAGCTCTCAGGATAACATGAAGAACACTACGATTGCTGAAAATATCAATTTCTGGGTGCATTTATAGCTCATCCAACGTTAAGCAAGTACAGCATGAAATCAATCATAATTGTGTTCTCTTAAGTGCTTTTCATTAGCTTGAGAAGACATCCACAACGTGGTTCTGATTGAGTTCTCTCTGGTTCTCATGGCAACTTGCCTGAGTGTTTAAAAACGAAGTGAGCAGACACTTCTGTGTCCTCTCAGCTCTCCTCAAACATAAAGCGCCCATTTCCCCTCAGACATTTTTTCATTAGGCTGAAATTGGAAAAAAAAGTAGAGGGGGGAACTTTTTACTTCTCTCTCTCTCTCTCTCTCTCCGTACCTCCCTGATGGGTTCATACATGGGAAACGAGGACTCTGCCATTTGGGAATTAACACGCTGCACATGCAGTCTCTTAGCTCTCTCCAGACAGCGCTCAGATGAGAGTCATCTGAAAAAGAAAAGTGAGTGTGTGTGTGTGTGTGTGTGTGTGTGTGTGTGGGTGGGGGGTGGCTTTTCATGCTTGGAGGAGGGTGTAGAAAGGGCAAATAAAGCCCTCCCAAAACCCCCCCCCCCAAAACAAACAAACAAAAAACATTAGGAGATCAACATTTTCTCAACAGCAAAGTGAGAGCAAAATCACACATGAAATGTGCATGAAATCAATAAACCTGTGAATGGATTTTGATAATGGTGGATTCATTGCTTTGTGCTTTGGTAACGTGTGGGGGAAAAAGCGCACTCTCAAACGGCCCGGCTGCCGCTCTCTAAACATTTCTCTGGGGGACTGCCCCATATCTAGATATTCTTTTCCACCACCCTGACCCCTCTTATCCACACGTAATTGGCACGGGATCACCCTGATAGATCTCCAACAATTTCTGACCGACACAGCTTGGAACCATTTTCTCCTCTAGTCCCTTATCAACTCATGCCTCCAGTTAAAAAAAAAAAAAAAGAAGAACGGAATGAAAGCAAATTTAAAGTCAGCGTTTGTGCCTTGTGACCACCAGTTTTGTCTGTAAATGCGACACCACACGCTACACAGACTTGTAATGTATTCAGGAGATAAGTTCTTAGAAGCTGTTAAACTTAGGAATGAACTTCTGATTAATTATTATCACAATTAATCATTTAAGAGTCTCCTGTGATGTAAATCAGGTTTACTCACAGTATGCATGATACCAAAAGGGGAATTAAGAAAGTTTAGGTCGTGCCATTTTCAATAGATGTTTTAAAAAATGATTTGTATCTTGTGCTTGTCTGTTGACAGCCATGGTATGCATTTGTTTATGTTGATATGGAGTGACAGGGAGCAGGTGAGCGCTTGGTGAACTTGTTTATTCAACGCATGCCGGGAGACTGATTCTCTCATTCATATCGCAGAGGGGGTTTGGTCTGACTCACGGGCCCCTGGGGCTTGATGAATGAAAGTAAACACTAGGTTTGAAGAAATAGGCTATAAGTGAGGCTGACAAGGAGCATGTTGTAGCCACGGTTACAAACACAGACATCAATAGAGGCCAGAGACCTAGAGCTTCTTACAAATACCTGTAAAACTATTCTGTGTGTGTGTGTGTATTTGTGTGGGTGAGTTAGTGGGTGCACACATTCTGTGTATTCATATTTATGGTATAAAAAAATCAATGTAAACCGTAGAATAATAGTATTACCTGCTGGAGATCCTTATTGTGCGGGGGGGGGGGGGGGGGGACTGTGTTGATATGATTTGTTGGAGGTAGTTCAGCGCTCTAAGCACAGCACCTTTTTCATTTCTGCAAATTTTGTTGGATAAAATGTTTGAAAAACTGTTTTTTTTTTTTTTTTCTTTTTTGACTAGTGTGATAATGCCACAAATGTTATAATGTCACACTTGTGATATGACATTGGAGGCTCTCTCTCTCTCTCTCCATCTCATTAAGGGTCCTACTAATTGCCACATTGCACCACACTGTACCACAATACACCACACTATACCACACTGTACCACACTACACCACACTGTACCACACTGCACCACACTATACCACACTGTACCACACTGTACCACACTATACCACACTGTACCACACTACACCACACTGTACCACACTGCACCACACTATACCACACTGTACCACACTGTACCACACTATACCACACTGTACCACACTATACCACACTGTACCACACTACACCACACTGTACCACACTGCACCACACTATACCACACTGTACCACACTGTACCACACTATACCACACTGTACCACACTATACCACACTTTACTACACTACACCACACTGTACCACACTACTCCACACTGTACCACACTGTACCATGTTGCACCACATAATACTACAGTATACCACATGATACCACAAAAATACTAGATCAGTTGTTTCTATATAGTACAATACAGTACACGACCGTTGTCTGTTTTTGTTTTTATTAATTTTATTTTTTTTTTCACCTCAAAGACATTAACATCTTTTCATGTTCAAAAAACACTCAGGAAAACTTTCTCTCTTTGTTTACACTAGAACTAAAAAGTAACTATTACAAACATTCACAATCCTTCTTTATTGTTTATAATATTCTTATTGTTACCTGAACTTCTATAACGTCATGAATTCAACAGTTAACAATGGCAACTTTTCTAAATGAACATTCAGAACATTCATTATTCAGAATTCAGTGAAGAAAATCACATAAATTTCACAAATTCTTCATCACAGAACATGGGATACAAACTGTTTTGAAATACTTTTAAGTTTAAGTTTTAAGTTTTAAGTTTTAATGCTTTTTGATCTTATTTCCTAATATGAACACTGATGAGCAACAAATAAAAACCAAGGCATGATATCGGCTAATTTCACATCATTCGATTGAGTTGCCTTTTTTCTCCGTTTAGTTTGGGTTTTCTCAGCCTTCGCAGATCTTTTTTGCCCTGTTTTTTTGCAAGCTTGGGTACGTTGGGAATCACCAATTGGCTGTCACTGGAGGGTAGAGATTGCTTGTTTTTCTTTAATTTAATTTTTATAAGCCTTTGCATATGGAATATGTGTTATAATATGGTTTTCACAAAAAGAAAAGAAGTTACCTGTGAACCGTGAATTAAGCTACAATATAAATAAACTATAGTCGACAAAGTGCAGGAACTCAATGCTAATGGTTAGTTTTCATCTTCTTCTGATTTATCTTCTTTATTCACATCATTGTTAGTATTATTTTTCTTCAGTGAGAGTGTATGGCAGCGCAGAGAAGGAGTATGGTATAGTGTGGTACAGTATGGTGTAGTGTGGTACAGTGTGGTATAGTGTGATGTAGTGTGGTGTAGTGTGGTGCAGTGTGGTATAGTGTGGTGCAGTGTGGTGTAGTGTGGTACAGTGTGGTATAGTGTGATGTAGTGTGGTACAGTGTGGTGTAGTGTTGTACAGTGTGGTACAGTGTGGTGTAGTGTGGTATAGTGTGGTGCAGTGTGGTATAGTGTGATATAGTGTGGTACAGTGTGGTGTAGTGTTGTACAGTGTGGTACAGTGTGGTGTAGTGTGGTATAGTGTGGTGCAGTGTGGTACAGTGTGGTATAGTGTGGTATAGTGTGGTACAGTGTGGTGTAGTGTGGTACAGTGTGGTATAGTGTGATGTAGTGTGGTACAGTGTCGTGTAGTGTGGTACAGTGTGGTGCAGTGTGGTACAGTGTGGTGTAGTGTGGTACAGTGTGGTATAGTGTGATATAGTGTGGTACAGTGTGGTGTAGTGTTGTACAGTGTGGTACAGTGTGGTGTAGTGTGGTATAGTGTGGTGCAGTGTGGTACAGTGTGGTATAGTGTGGTATAGTGTGGTACAGTGTGGTACAGTGTGATGTAGTGTGGTGCAGTGTGGTACAGTGTGGTGTAGTGTGGTACAGTGTGGTATAGTGTGATATAGTGTGGTACAGTGTGGTGTAGTGTTGTACAGTGTGGTACAGTGTGGTGTAGTGTGGTATAGTGTGGTGTAGTGTGGTGTAGTGTGGTACAGTGTGGTGTAGTGTGGTATAGTGTGGTGCAGTGTGGTACAGTGTGGTATAGTGTGGTATAGTGTGGTACAGTGTGGTACAGTGTGGTGTAGTGTGGTACAGTGTGGTACAGTGTGGTGTAGTGTGGTACAGTGTGGTATAGTGTGATATAGTGTGGTACAGTGTGGTGTAGTGTTGTACAGTGTGGTACAGTGTGGTGTAGTGTGGTATAGTGTGGTGTAGTGTGGTGTAGTGTTGTACAGTGTGGTACAGTGTGGTACAGTGTGGTGTGGTGTGGTACAGTGTGGTGTAGCGTGGTTCAGTGTGGTACAGTGTGGTACAGTGTGGTGTAGTGTGGTGTAGTGTGGTACAGTGTGGTGTAGTGTGGTATAGTGTGGTACAGTGTGGTACAGTGTGATATAGTGTGGTACAGTGTGGTGTAGTGTTGTACAGTGTGGTACAGTGTGCTACAGTGTGATGTAGTGTGGTACAGTGTGGTGTGGTGTGGTACAGTGTGGTGTAGCGTGGTTCAGTGTGGTACAGTGTGGTACAGTGTGGTGTAGTGTGGTGTAGTGTGGTACAGTGTGGTGTAGTGTGGTATAGTGTGGTTCAGTGTGATACAGTGTGCTACAGTGTGGTGTAGTGTGGTTCAGTATGGTTCAGTATGGTACAGTGTGGAATAGTGTGGTACAGTGTGGTGTAGTGTGGTACAGTGTGGTACAGTGTGGTGTAGTGTGGTACAGTGTGGTGTAGTGTGGTACAGTGTGGTACAGTGTGGTGTAGTGTGGTACAGTGTGGCTCAGTGTGGTACAGTGTGGTTCAGTGTGGTATAGTGTTGTACAGTGTGGTGTAGTGTGGTGTAGTGTGGTTCAGTGTGGTATAGTGTGGTACAGTGTGGTGTAGTGTGGTGCAGTGTGGTACAGTGTGGTACAGTGTGGTGTAGTGTGGAATAGTGTGGTACAGTGTGGTGTAGTGTGGTACAGTGTGGTACAGTGTGGTGTAGTGTGGTACAGTGTGGTCTAGTGTGGTGTAGTGTGGTTCAGTGTGGTACGGTGTGGTACAGTGTGGTGCAGTGTGGTACAGTGTGGTGTAGTGTGGTACAGTGTGGTGTAGTGTGGTGTAGTGTGGTTCAGTGTGGTACAGTGTGGTTCAGTGTGGTAAAGTGTGGTACAGTGTGGTACAGTGTGGTATAGTGTGGTTCAGTGTGGTAAAGTGTGGTGTAGTGTGGTGTAGTGTGGTACACTGTGGTTCAGTGTGGTACAGTGTGGTACAGTGAGGTATAGTGTGGTTCAGTGTGGTACAGTGTGGTGTAGTGTGGTACAGCGTGGTATAGTGTGGTGCAGTGTGGTACAGTGTCGTGTAGTGTGGTACAGTGTGGTGAAGTATCGTGTAGTGTGGTGTGGTGTGGTACAGTGTGGTGTAGTGTGGTTCAGTGTGGTACAGTGTGGTGTAGTGTGGTACAGTGTGGTTCAGTGTGGTACAGTGTGGTGTAGTGTGGTACAGTGTGGTACAGTGTGGTACAGTGTGGTGTAGTGTGGTGTGGTGTGGTACAGTGTGGTGTAGTGTGGTGTAGTGTGGTACAGTGTGGTGCAGTGTGGTACAGTGTGGTTCAGTGTGGTACAGTGTGGTACAGTGTGGTGTAGTGTGGTGTGGTGTGGTACAGTGTGGTGTAGTGTGGTGTAGTGTGGTACAGTGTGGTGCAGTGTGGTACAGTGTGGTTCAGTGTGGTACAGTGTGGTTCAGTGTGGTACAGTGTGGTGTAGTGTGGTACAGTGTGGTATAGTGTGGTGCAGTGTGGTATAGTGTGGTGCAGTGTGGTGTAGTGTGGTACAGTGTGGTGCAGTGTTGCAATTAGTAGGACCCCTCATTAATACAGAAAAAAAAAACATTATTCAATGCTGAGGGCATTGAACTGACTAACTGCCGATGCACAGTCTAGACTTTTGTCATAGTGGCCTTGTGCCCGACATGAGAACTGAGAAATGGACAGGAGATGATATTTCAGTTGATCATGTACCTGATTGTTCCTCTCCATTTAAGGCTGAGAGGACCCATATAAACAGACACACACTTACCTTTTTTCCTACTTTCATGCGACATTTACGCTGGTCCTGTTTCAACAAGTTATGTCAGTCTCAAGAGACTCTCCAGTTAAGGGCACCACATATCAAACCTCCTCATGGTGGAAAATAAATGTCCTTCCAGTGAATGTCAGTCCCTGGTCTCACTGTCAGTGGTGTCGGAATATCACGACACATTCCATGCTACGCCCCTGAGAAGGGGAATGTGAGTATATGAACATGTGAATGCAAAAAATCAGGTTCATCAGTAGGGATGCACCAATCTGCCTTTTTCAGTCCCGATACCGATACCAAAACCTGGGCTTCGGGTATTGATTGATACCGAGTACCGAACTTATACCAGTGTTTAATTAATAAGCTGTATGCCTCACTGTGTGGAAGAGACTGGGATCATTCTTTTATGTGTAAGGCAACACCAGGCTTGACTTAAATATTGCTTTCCTAACTTTGTAAAACAAAGTGTAACAAATAAATAAGTTTAAGTTTCCTTCATTATTCCACACAATGGGGAAATTTGACCTCTGCATTCAACCCATCCAAGGTAGCGGTGAACACACAAGCACACACACTAGGGGCCGTGAGCCCACACACACCCGGAGCAGTGGGCAGCCGCAGTGCCCAGGGAGCAGTTGGGGGTTAGGTGCCTTGCTCAAGGGCACCAGCTGTGCATATTGCAGGAGGGGAAAGCGCTGTTCATTCACCCCCCTAGTCCGTCATACAACTTCAGTCTAATCCAGGGGTTTAAAAAAATAATAAAAGAAACAACTTTTATTTCAATGGGGGTAGTATCTTGTAGTATGGTGTGATATTGTATTGTGATGGTCCTGTAAGTGGGGTTAATCTGGGTTTTAAGTTTTGCAAGTGTGAGAGTTCCCTAGGTGAGTGTTCAGTCACATAGTCATTTTTTTTCCTCAACTATTTTTTTTTTTCTCTCTTCTCCAGTGATACTCTGAGTGAATCTCCCCCAAAGCCTGCAGGGCTTAATAAGGCTTTACTCTTTTCTCAAACATGGCACTGCACCACAGACACCTGGCAGAGCAGGAGTGACAAATGAAAATGAATAAATAAATAAAGTGGTAAAAGAGACAGGCCTTAGATGTGCACAGCCAGTCAGGAGAGGTGTCAGAATGAGCCCTGGGTCTCATTAGAGAGCCTTTGGATGTGTGTTAAAATTCAGCACCGCTCTTTTGGGGGTGGGGTGGGGGGTTTACATTAGGCTCCGGTGAGGAGACCATAAGCTTCTAGAACTGAACCACCCAGCGCAGCGTTTTCTGAGGAGAGGAAAAACGAAGGAGGAATGTCAGTACGTTCATGTCACTTGGCAGTGACAGTGCACTCAAAGGTACAGCACTGATAAGTTCTGGAGTGCACTTGCAGGTAAATTTTATTCGTTGGGCTGGGGTGAGTCTCTCTGCTATTTCCATAGCATTTTATTACAGTTGGGGGAACTGGGACCTCTTTCATGAGAGGCTGTGTTTAGTGTTTGGTGGTCAAACATATTTTGAATGCTTTTCGGTGTCCTGGGATGCTAAATTCAATAAATGAATGTCTGTCCACATTGTCAGTTCGACATCTCTTTCCATTGTTAGTTCAAATGATTTGAAAAGTGAAGGATTAATAGCCTCTTTTCTTTGTGTACACATTCATATTTCCTTGTTAAATGGAACTTCCAATTTTTTTTTTCTTAAAGGGGGCATTAATAATTAAGAGTCAAAGAAAAATAAATTGTTCTGTCAAACACAGATGCAATTACCACCGAATATCCACATCTCATTAAAGAATGTCATCTCCTCTACAAATTACAGATGATAGACAAATATCTCTGAATGATTTGATTTTGTGCCTCAGTAAAAATATATTATGACCTGCATATTTTACACAATTACATGATGAAATCAGTATATAATAGCAAAAGAGAAAATTGTTGTGCCATACCTCTGTGCTGTATGTCCGTGTTCCAAGAAACTGTACTAAAAATAGGTAATACTCTACTATCGGGAACATGTGTTAACCACAGATATATATGAAAGATCATGTGTTAGCTAGATATTTATAGTTAAACATCTCTGTATAGTAAATGAATTATTCAGTGGCAGGAAAACAGGCTCACCGAATGATGAATTAAACTGAATGCATTCCTTACTGGGCACTAATACATATTACTTATATGTTAGTGGCTAAAACACGATCCTTGTACCAAAGCTTTGCCAAAAAAAATCCTATGATGCTCATGTCCATATTAGCATAGTTATGAGACAGAACGCGTGCTTGTGAGATATGTAGGTAAGAGTGCATGTTATGCAGATACAAAGCTTTATGATACATCACATCTTATGACACACATTATAACATCTGCATATATAATAATACACATGGTTTTCATGATGAGAGACACTCAGTACTTACTTACAAAGTGGTGTCAATAACAGGAGCAATGGGTAAGAGCCAAACTGAGGGGAACACCAACATTAAGGGTGACTGGACCAGCATCTGCCACCAGAACAACCACAGTGTGCCTTGGCACTGATTCTGCCAGTGGCTAGAACTTTACTGAAGGGGATGTGGCGCCCTTCCTCCAGGAGAGTTACTCCTTTTAGTGGGCTGCTGATGGAAGTGGACAAAATCTCCCATAAATATATTCAGCTGGGTTGAGACATGTTGAGTAACATGGGCGTGTCATATGACTGTCATCATTATCATGTTCACTAACCATTAGTTTGGTAATCTTTCATGCCCCGTGGATGAGGACTTTGTCCTGCTGGAAAAGACCACTCCTATCCTATCAGGACAGATGCTGTATGTTTTCTACTGAAGGTTGAAGGAAATCACTGGGAATGGTTTGTATGTATTTACATTTCCCTCACACTCTAAGGTGGTCAGTGGACCTAAATCATGCCAGTACAAAATGCAAACCATACCATAATGGAACTACCAGAATCCTTCACTGTGGTGAACGGGTTCTCAGGGTTAGTCAGTTTCCTTTGACATATATCACAGATGCACACATGCCCTTCTTGAGAGCAGGGTGAACCTCTCTTCCTGTATGAGTTTTTTTTTTTTTTCAAGTAGACCACAGTCTGTGTTCTTTTCATCGCTCTACTAGCAAATGGAGAGCGTGCATGTTTAGGTCAACAAAGAGTTTTATGCACTGCAAACCAACCATAGCATCCTTCTCCCTCTGTGAAACTGTCTACGGACCGTTTGTTATCGATGAAACTGCCTGCTCACATCTTAAATGAATACTTTTGATCTTGGCTGATTCAAAGTTATGTACTTCTCGTTTCTTTAGCTCAAATGAAGTGGCTGTTTCTCGAGAAACATATGAAACTGGAGGTCTTTTAAATAAAAAAAGAAAGTAAAGGAGAGAAAAGAAAAACAGCTATGTCAAACATACCCCAATAGTCTTCTTTCTTTCAATATTACTGAGATTTCTTCCTCTTCAGAGTAACTGGCCACAGGGCCTGCCCCATCTTTTTATGAATGACGCTAAACATGTATTAATAGCTTAATTATGTTCATTGTTTAATTATCCCAGGGAGCACACCTGTACACAGGAACATCCTTTACTCAGAGGAGCAAAAAAGTCTCTTTCAGTTTCTGCTCTTATTTTCATCCATTCATGTTCTTTTCTTTTCTTTCTCTAAGTCTGTCATAAAAAAAGAAAAAAAAGAAAAGAAAAAAAAAACCTTTGCCGTGAGTACAAGAGGAACAGATGGTGCCTTTGTTACAGCATTGAATTTAAAATCAAATTATGGTCCTTCGTGATAGTGCATCGTACCTTCTTATCAGTTTTGTTATAATGTTGTTCTTCTTCAGATTCCTCAGGTCATACCCACTAACACTGAACTCAGAGCATACAAGAAACGGGGTACTCTAGTATACAAGTACACTGTAGATGGCCATAATATAACGGCTGAAAGTGTGTGCTGTCGACGTGCGTGTTTTTTTCTTTTTTTTTCAGCCTCTTCCTTTTTTTTTTTTTTTTTTCTATTCATGTGGACGTGACGTTATGCTTGTCAGAGCCTTGGCACGCTTTATCTGCGGCTCCCACACAAGCCTCCATTTCTAATTTTCTGATAACAACAGAGCACCAACTCCTCTCTGAATGACACGACTTGAGAGTGGAAAGGACAATAAGAATAAAAACACCAGGGCCTTCCTCTGATTCATCACAAAAGAGGTGAAGTCTTGAGGGGAGGGAAGGGAGGTGGTAGTCAAACAGTCTTCCGGTTCTTTTTTGGACAGACATGACACTGATTAAAGGAACTGGATCTCCTTTTTTGCCTGCCGCTCTCCACCTCGGCTATGCAATCTCGCCTCCCTGGGAGAACCTGCTCCAACTGGAGGGTTCCTACCTGTGGTCCTGGTTCCTTCCATCCCTTATCTATGTGGACAGGCTGTCCAGACACCTAAAAAATCCACACAGATTATCCCTCACCCTGGGTCAAATGGTAACCTTCGAAGATCCTCATCACTGTTTCACCCGCCGAGTGAAAAAGCCCTCCAGTATACCATGCAGTAATCCAAAAATGATTGAAAGATCATAATTTAGATTACAGAGGTTGTGGTAACAAGTTTGAATTGTGGCAATGGGGAGGGGTTTAGAGGAGAAAGCTCTGTAATACTTAATAATTGCAAATTCACAGCGTGATGGTTCCATGTTTGAAAGAGTCAGAGAGGAAAGCTAAGGGGGAGGAGGGAGGCATTGCTTATTCATATCACAAATTGCACATTGTTCAAGTTCAATTAGCACTTCAAATCCTGTTCCAAGTTCTCCGTACTTACTGTATGAATTATGGGCTAAAATACCATTACTTTTTCATAACACTCCTAGGAGGACAGCCATCTCCATCATGCAATTCACTGTGACCTCTGGTCTTCCAGCCATCACTCGCCACCAGTAGAATCTGAAATATGACAATATGCCGGTGTGGTGCTGGATATTGTATGGCCTGAAAGATTTTTAATAGATTTTTTTTTTTCTTTGACAAATGCCAGACAAATGCCAGGGTTAAAATTACCAACTCGGATCATGATCATGTCATTCTGACACGTACAGTTAATAGCTTTGTTCTTGTTGTTCTTGTTGTCGTTTCCATTCAGATAAGACGTTTCAGTGCTGAGCTGGAGTTTATGTCTGTCCTCCTTTCTTTGTTTCTTGCTGTTTTGCCTTCATTTTTTTTTCTTTTTTGTAGCGAAACAACAGTCTCCAAGTTGTAATTTGGCTTCTGATTTCCTGACTGATTGCATTGTTAATCACTGTTAATCAAACACCCCCCTAATCACACTCCAGCTAATGAAATACGCTCCTTTTGTTTTATAGGTAAAAAATAGTCCTGGTGGCACCTCCATATAAATATTATTCATTAACAGCCAAATCAGTCCGAGTTCTGACATCCACTTACAGGCACACATGTATAGTACCCAGAACGCTGAACCAGACAAGCTAGCTCTTAATGAACGCTCTTCCATTCTGCTTTGCCACCTATGCAAATGTCTGAATTAAAACATGAACAAAGTAATGAGTTGTACCTCGTGAAGCACAGGGGAATTTCGAAACACATATTGAATTCTTAATGTTTTAATCACCAGTAAACATGTTGTGAGGAATGAGAGCGTAATGATGATGAACTTGTGTGGAAATTGGAGGGGATTTAAATTTAGCTGCCAAGGCATCCCTTCAATTAAGGTGGCAAAGACCATTAGTTATGAACGTATAAAACGTCTGGAAGAATCTTAGGAATACTTTATCAATGTGATTAGCCCTATTTCTGCGTTAGAGTGGTCCAGGAAAATAAAACCATGCCCAAGTAATAGGTAAGAAGGTGAAGCTGTAAGTTAAACTGAAAACACCGGCCTCTCTCATCCATTCAGATTACAAGAGTAAAGATTAACTTCATCAGATACTGGCTTCAGTTTATAAATCACCTGTTTGTGAACATGTTAAAGAAAATGAAAAGACACGAACACTGGGGGGGGAAGAACATCCAGTTCCGCTAACCAAAGCAAGGCAATGGGGATTAGAGTCGGACGCAGTAATATAAGCTTCAAAAGCAGAATCGAACTTGTAGATTTCACAGTCTATAAATAAAACATATATGGTGTTAAAGAGAGCATTCTTATGGCTGTCAGGGAAATGTCAGAATCCTCATTTGCAGTAGCATGTCGGACTGAAGATACTGAATGGCATGCCTCTCCTGAGGGGGAGACTGAGGGTTTTATGTCTTACTGTGCAGAAGACCACAATCAGAGATCAAAAATCCAGTTTACAGAGATTTGCTAAACCTCAGAGTCCTGGGATTTGAGACGAGTTGGAGTACAGACGAATATAGAGAAATACAGATTCGTTTAAGAAATTAAAGTAATGCTCTCAAATGCTTCCTCGCAGTTTCACATATTACCACATATATAAAAATACCCACAATAATGGCAACTAACCCCCCCCCCCTTTTTTGGGGGGGGGGGGTATAGTCCACTTCCAGATGAAAAGGTTTCAATGTCTACATTAATGCCACGCCAAATGACATGTCTCTTATATTTCAGCTATCTGACAAGTCTTTTGAGTGATTCTGAAGCCATAGATCATCTCATCCAATTATTTTGCAGCTTTTTTCATATTTACGTTGAAACATTATTGTGCATGTCGATCACATGTATTGCGATAGGACAGCATCTACGCAGATACACAGAGGCAGGTGTGCCTTTGAGTAGTACGGTGTGAACTGTAGTGTACACTGCTGTGGAAAGCTCTTCCTTCAAGCCACTTGTCAAGATGTGCTTTCAACGCTGCTCATTTGCCAGGGCCTAGGAGGTCTGCGCCTACACATTACACTAAAAGCAAAGGCATGTTTTTTAAAGTCATATCGCCAACCTCTTCCAAACATAAATTGAATAATTTGCCCTCCCGGCTGACGCTTCAGCAGACAGTTGCAAGTGACATTTGACCCCAAGCAATAACTCCAAGAGGTTTGTAAAGGTGACCTCGGCAAATCGCATGCATATGAACCATCTTTTGTCAGAACAATCCATTAATGATATGCACACTTGAATTCTTAATCACGCTGGGGGGACGGAGCATGACAAGCCGTACATGTACTCAGTTTCCTTTAAGCCAGAGATGCCCTGGAATTCCCAGTGCTGGAGCCATATCTCATTGCATTGAATTAGCCTCTTTGTCACGACCAGCAGAACAACTTGTGGCTAACCAACTGTGTTCATGTGATTTGACGTCAAACCTCTCGTAGAAATAGTTTGGGGGGGGGGGGGGGGGGGGGACCAGAAGATCTAGGGTGACTGAAGAGGCAGACTCCATTAAAAAGTCCCTGCTGCTCAGTGCCACAGGTTCTTTGTGCCTTCCAGAGCCAAATACACAATGACATTCAGAAGAGAAAGGACAAACTCATGGCATCCCCGCTGCTACTCTAACATTTTTGTAATAATAGTTACGCTTCCAATAAACCATTAACATTTACAAACCAATGTATTCTGCAGGTGCTTTTTTTTTCTCTTTGTAACATTACTCAAGCACACTGCATTGTTTTACTGCGTATTATAGCACAAATTATTGGCAGTCCATTTTCCCCCTCCTACCTGTGTTTCTTCTTTCCTTGATTAAAAATTAAAGAAAAAAGAAAAAACCCACTGAGCGCACTGAGGTCTTACTACTGATTGTCTTTTATTCTAAAGCGTGTATGCTCCAGTGTTACTTCGGTAATCCAAAGTGTTAAAAGTAACAGTTCTCTCATTAAATTCATAAGCTTTTTAAGAGCCCATATTGAGTGAAGAGGATGGTGTCTGATTAATGTTCGGGTTATTTTAAGCACAGGTGTCTGTTTCTGTTAGAGATGGAATAGCACAGCTGCTGCAGAGCCATGATTCCTAGGAGGAAAAGACAGATGTTCAAACTTCAGCCTTTCGTTTGAGAGAAGCACGAGGCTGGAACGACTGACAGGAAAAAAAGAAAAAAGGGGAAAAAAAAAAAACGTGCTCGTAGGATCCAAAAATGAGATCTACCAGAACTCCTGCTGAACTTGGGCCAGATCACACTGATGAATCCAAACCTAGAGTTGTCAGTCTGGTTCTACATCGAAGAGTCCTGTTCCAAAAAGAAACCACAGAATAGACATGTAGGAAGCAGAGAACTTGCTGAATGCCAGCGGGTCTCAGAGCCCTCAGCTTAGCATAGCTGTGTTGGGAGCTTGTTTCTCCCCATGGACGTATTACCAGGCTTACAGCAAAGAGAGGATCAGCACAAATTAATGGCTTTAATAATGTTTATAGAGCATGAATATTCATTCAGTCTAAATATATTCAGTCCATTGAGTGAATCATTTGTTATGAGTGAAATGTGTGTTGTACCTGGTTAAATAATAATTTTGCTGGTTATGCATTTCACTGCAAACAGCAAACCATGCAAACATGTGTTGTAACAAAGTAGTTACAGGTATTTTCCCAGTCATTAAAAAGAAAGAAAGAAAGAAAGAAAGAAAGAAAGACATCTTTGTGACTTTTCTAGAACAAACGAATAAACCACCGCACAAATGAATGAATGTTCTTAGCATGAGGTGGAGAATAAAGACTTCCTTCAGGTCTCCATCAGAGCAGAGTTCCCTAGTATAGAGATTATTTCCCTACAGAGAATGGACTCTGTGAGATTATGCTCCTGGCTTTCAGGAGACTGGTGTGAAGTGAAGCTGAACATTCTCTCTCTCTCTCTCTCTCTCTCTCTCTCTCCCTCTCTCTCTCTCTCTCTCTCTCTCTCTCTCTCTCTCACTCCTGCTCTCTTTCTCTCTCTGTTTTAGGCCTATTTCATTTCCCCATCCTCCTAACACTGTCACTAGCCTTTCTGTAGACTTTAATCATCTAATTTTCCAAGGCATAAAAGTTGGTTGTAGGCTAATTTAAATTCCTGGCAAGAACAGAACTGTCTCGTATTCAGGTCGTAATGATGAGAATTGAAGCAATGTTGAGAGTTTCCCTTTTTTGTCGCCGTCTCCTACTTCCATTTCACAGGAAGGCTGTGGAAAACCTGTCCAAGCTGCACTGATCCCTCTTCTTTAATAGGGATTTAAAACACAATGCTACTTCAGTCACCGACAGTACTGCATATGAAACTATCAATAGGCCAGTGAAATTTCCCATACACTTTAATGACTACGTGTGGCGTGCTTTTGCTGCCAAGGTACGGTTAAGCTGTTCGAGGGTTTCAGCAGAGAAACTAAAGTGGTTGTTCTCATTAAAAAACGTGTGTGTATAGCGACTACAAACACAAGCATTACTTTCTATGTTATTTTGAGAAGCACCATGTGAGATCTGTACCTCTTCTCTCCTTTATAACAGTCATTTTTATATTTCAAACACAACCAACATGTAGCAGAACAGCTAATTTTCTCTTTGTCTTTCTCTCGACTTAGCACAATATATAAAGGGGAAGGGGGTTATGCTACTTTATTGTCTGTGCAAATCCAACATTGTATTTCTTGCTGAATGTAGGTTGATATTGGCAATGTTATGGTAATTTGTTTTGCTTGCAGGTATGTAATCACAAAAGTGCATGTGACATTTCATAGGGTAATGTTCTTTTTCTCACATTCTTTCATGTACTAGATGTGTTTACAGCGCTGTTGAGTTTGGTAATGCAGTCGTGATTAGAGACAGCTTTGGGTTCTTTATTTAAAGACTGATGTCAAGGCTTGTATTTTCGGAGACTGAAACAGAAAACTCTCAGTAGAGCACTATTCCATTACAACCAGTGCTACAGCATTGAAGGATTAGCTTGTGCTAATAGCCCACACTGATCTAACACAGGTGTGGCACTACCATTTAATATTCATTGCTATGCGCTAATTGATTCTTAGGATGGATTCTTTGGCATTTTTGGCCTACATAATTTATAATCTCAATGTGTCAGTGTAGGATATCAGTCAGTGAGCTCTGTCTAACTATACACACATACACGCCACCTCCTTCCAGAACGACTCTTTGTGCATGGATCATGTCCGAGATGCAAAGACAAATTAATTTGACATCGCACAGAGTTTGCAGACAGCTCCGTCACATGTCACTGTGTGTATCACGTATGAAGAGCAAAACTTCAAAAAAAACGCATGGAGGAGTCCGTCGAAGTACTGAATTTTCAAATAGGCATGTCTGCTTTTTCAGACAGCAATGTTAAAGAGAAAGCAAAACAGCAAAAAAAAAAAAAAAAGTGCAATATCCAAAACAAATTCTCCTACCTTTTTTTTGTTTTGTTTTTTTTGCTTTAAATATTTGCCGGAACAAATATAAGCATTTTTATGGTCTAAAGTTTTTTTTTTTCTTTCTTTCTTTCTTTCTTTCTTTCTTTCTTTCTTTCTTTCTTTCTTTTTTTTTCTTTTTTTTTGAGATACCTGAAGTTTCCTCACTCTACGGTAGCGTGAAAACTGCCTAATACTGTTTGTGCTACATTTAGAGCTGCCTGTTCTGTCAATGCTCATTTGGGCTTTTAAAGTATGGAATGTTCCCTCTCTGTGGAAATCAATTTCACAGTGAGCATGGGGCCAAAAAACAAGCATTCATTTAAGGCCACATTGCTTTTGGAATAAGGCTTGGACTCGGGTCTCAATCTCATTGTGTTTTTATTTATTTATTTACGTTTATTGTCGTACAAGGCTAATGTAGGGATAAACGGTGCTTTTGAAGGAACGGGCCTTTGGCATCTCAAACTCACACATGCTAATGAGTGACTTAAACCTGTCTGTCTGCTTAGTGACAGGCTTTGTGTGGCCTCTAAGGAGCAATTAAAAGCAAAAAAAAAAAAAAAAAAAGACTCCTTGGCATCACAATTATATGTTTAATTATTGCAGATAAGTATCGGTGCTACGGCCGCCTTCGAAGTGGATCTGCCGTGTTTCAATGTGGCCACAGTGATGGCAAGCTGAATTAATGAATCCCCTGTTGCCATCTGCCAATTTAGGGTTACAACACTGTGGTGCATCATAAGCAGTTAAGCTCGCACCCTGACGGCAGCAGAAGATTCTGGAATGAGAAAATAAAAAGGGAATGGTGTCTAATTAACCTTCCTCCCATTCTCCATGCAGACCTCACAGAGTTTGAAATCAGGGAAGAAAACAGTTTTGTTTTCCCAAGCTATTTAATTATTTTTCCAAGAATGCTTGCAGTGCGTGATTGATTACAGGCTTTTGGGGCCCACAACAAAACTCTTTTCCTTTTGATTTCAAGTGTTTCCAGCTTCTTTTTACAGTACTAAGACATTTCAAGTATTCCTGCCTTCTGTTTACAGTAATAAGACATTTTTATAACCTTGTATTATAACCTGTAGCACCTGCAGAATCAGTTCATACCAACTAAAACATCACTAAGTGAAATAATAAAACCCATCCATTCAATTGTGTTTTTTTTTTCCTGTGCATACAGTGGATGTATTAACATCAGTCAAAATCACTATCAGATTCAATCCATCAACAACAACAACAACAACAACAACAACAACAACAACGAAAGCTGTTCCAAAACCGTTTTAAAGAAAGTATCAGATCTCTTTTGTTATTGTCATGTCATTTTCCAGTTCGTAACAGTCTGAGCGTGGTCGCAGGCGCACACGTCGTTCAGTACTCCTGAAATTCTCCCCGTACAGGACCTCTCCCTCCTCTCCCTCCTCTCTCTCTGTTGATGTGCAATGCCCTGCAGAAGCCTCAGTGGTAGAGAAAGAGAGGATTACAGGCGAGACGACAGGATCATGAATGCTTGTTGGAGTTGTGCTTTGGGCTCTTGGCTGTGAAGCTGCATGGACCAGAGAGGCAGGAAAAGGATTAAATCCTAACTCTATTGTAAGGGTGCGAAGGCTATATTCTTCAGAAGTGAACTTTTTCCCTTCACTGCTTAGCCTAACAGCATACCAACTCATTCCCCCTGTTTTTCAAACTTTTAATTTGTTTTTCTCTTCTCCTTTCCATCTCCATGTTTCTCTTCCTCTTTTTTTTTTCTCTTTTTACCTTTTCCTCTCTGCTGTCCTCTCTCTCTCTCTCTCTCTCTCCCTCTCTCTCTCTCTCTCTCTCTCTCTCTCTCTCCCTACCCCCTCTCTCTCTGTCTTCCTATCTCTGTGTGTTACTCTCTAATGAGCCTCTGCACCTAGCCATCACCATGGTTACTGGAGAAGTATACCCCCCCCTCCATTTCACCCACCCCCCTTCCCACATTCCCCAAACACACTCACACACTCACACAAGCTCTGACACTCTAGCAGTATTTCACTGTATCCCCAGCGGGAGCGAACAAGCAGGATTCTGCCTAAGGCACTCAGAGGCTAGTACAGCAGTGTGGCACGGAACCACCAAAAAACCCTGTTCCACACAGATAACGTCAACACATCCTCCAATCATATCATTCAAATTAGCGCCCAAAGCAACACTTCACATATGTCAGAGAGGGAGCTTCACTGGAACACACATCAGACTTTCCTAATCAAGGCAGTTCGCAATTAGCAAAACTGGAGCTTAATGTGACCCCAAGTTACAGACAATTAACATTGGTTCATGAGTGTCACTTAGCGGTATGCCATGGCTAACGCAGTTCCTGCTACTGAATCCGACTGACTCTCCGCCAAACTGAGAGCGCCGAGGAGGTAATGGATATGGCTCAAGACGAAAATGATGCCTATCTTCTCTCGCCCCCCCCACCCCCTCCCCTCTTCATCTTTTTTCCTCATCAAGCATATTGATGTAACTCAAGGTCTTATTAAATCAGACAAGTTCATTTGTTTAAGTCGTTTAAGCACCCCTACAGGTCCCTAATGGTTAATGATTTATTACAGGAAAAACGAACTCAGCATTTAGCCACTTTCCGACCTGTTCACCCCTCCGCGCTACAGAGGTGTCACGTTACTTAGAAAATTAATGGAAGAGGAAGTCACCGTTTTTGGCCAGAGAATTAATCACAGATGTGAAGTGGAGGCGATACAGGAGAGCATGAGGCTTGTGCCCATTCTGTACATCAGATGACTCAGACGCCAGACTCCGCACTCAGAGCACCAGCCAAACAGCTGACACCAACTTTCAGACATGAGTGTGAAGTCAACGAAACGGCTCTGAGGAGAGACAGCAGCAACGACAAAAATCTCTCTTCACTCAGAAATACCCCCCCCCCCCCCCAAAAAAAGCAAAACATTTGGAAGTGAGCAGTTTTGGGTGTGATGCAACCAGACAACACAACGTGTTGCTTGTTGACTCACAGGCCTGCGAGTCTTTCTCTGTGTGTGGAGGTAGATGGTGTTGTGTTCGGTTTGACAGACTTGGTTGGAGACAGGGACGTGGCTCTCATTGTGAGCGTTTTAGTTACTCAAGTCAAGGGCATGTTAGTAATTGACCTTGGTCATTCATACCTACCACGCCAGCTAGTTTTCACCCTTCCCCTCTAACACACAGGGTTACAGTTCTCTTCCTCTGCTTACTCACTTTTTTTGAGAAAAAGTGTGTGTGTGTGTGTGTGTGTGCCTGGGGGAGGGGGAATGGTGTGATGTAATTGAATTTTAATAAACATTATCAACTCAATCAATATGTCACTTTACTGTCAGCTTTGCCTGGGTGTCTCTGGAGAGGTTCTGATTTCTCCTGCTGCAGTAATCAAACAGGATTTGGAATTTGGCGCATTGTGTGAACCCGCTTTAATGTATGGTTATGGTTATGGTTATGGTTATGGTTATTTTATATGTTTCCCTGTGTTCCACTTCAGCATGAATGAAGTCGTCTTACCTGTCTTATTTTTCTTCTTCTTCTTCTCTCTCTCTTTTTTTTTTTTCTTTTCTTTTTCTTTTTCTTGAAGTTTCTTGGGGCTGAGCAAATAATTCAAGAGCAAATAACTGACAAACACATATTGTTTAATTATATTGATGTATTGTTTAAATTAATATTTAAATTATTTTGAAACAATATAAAATGTGTTAAGACAAGTCTGCTGATCCTTCTTCAGTTTTTACCATAGTCCTCTAAAAAAAACTTTGCTGAGTTGATCTGACTAGACATGATTTTTCTCTGAAGGAGAAAGTCAGACTGTGCTGATGCAATATGGATGTTATGAAGAACAGTTCTCTAAAGCTGGTTAGAAATCTCTTTTTTCTAAAAACTGCTGAGCTGCACCTAAATAAGATATTTTAATGACTACATCACCTGTGGGTTTCTGGTGTGTTTCAGTGCGCGTTTCTCGTGTCTGCGGAAGTGTGTTTTCGAGGTATTGGAAGAAAACACTGTTGTCAACTGCACAGTACATCCTGTCCAGGGATTTGTAAATTGGGATAGAAATGAAAATTTGAACAGTCTGACTGCACTCTGAAAACTGAATGATTCTGGAACACTGGGGATCAAGAGAGGATCCAGGGAGTGGGCGTAGAATCGACTGATATTTTACACCCAGATATACACATGCACACACAGATAATACACACGCACACATACACACACACACACACACACACATACACACACGCGCGCACACAGATAACACACGCACACACACGCACGCACACACACGCACATGCACACATGCACACACACACGCGGGTGCACACACACGCACACACTCTCTCTCTCTCTCTCTCCTCCCCTCTCTCTCTCTCTCGAATGAATGAATTCGCACAGGTTGACACATTCATACCCTCTGTGTTCATCCAAAGGGAATGTTTGCCACCTACTGAGTACTGACCACAGCAGCTACATGATTGTGTCTGGCTCACTGGTACATATGCACGCCCACCTACCCAGCCACACACACACACACACACACATACACACGCAAATCGATCAATCTATCTATCTATCTATCTGTCTATCTGTCTATCCATCTATCTATCTATCTATCTATCTATCTATCTATCTATCTATCTATCTATCTATCTATCTATCTATCTATCTATCTATCTATCTATCTATCTGTCTGTCTATCTATCTATCTATCTATCTATCTATCTATCTATCTATCTATCTATCTATCTATCTACCTATCTATCTGTCCGTCAGTGTTTTGCTATAATCTCAGAGTGAGAGCAGGGGTCAGAGGAGAGTTCCTCAGTCTGGTACCTATGGGTTCACCGGTCTGAAACAGTTTGGTTCCAGCTCAGTGGCAGTACACCTGACTCAGTTAATCAGGGGCCTGAATGAAGTGCCACAGGACAGAGCACAGAAGGCACACTTTCAAACAAAGTGAATAGTTCCCCTTAACAAGAGTTAGTCCCCAGAACTCAGATGAAATTTTTCGCAAACACTAATGTCGTGTAAAGTTTCAAAAAAGGCTAGAACTGACAGAGTGACTGAAGGCGCATGAGTGAATATTTGGGATATTTAGAATTTGAAAATCCATCTGGCCTAGTTTCCTCAGTGAGAGAGTGGACGTTCGAGAAAGCCAGAAAGCCAAAGCAACAGTGCCACCCTTAGGTGTAAAGAGGGAAGATAAATATGTGAGAAGGAGAGTGATGAACATGTGCTAATCATATAGCTTCACTGATGTGTTCGTATGTTACAGCTGACGGAGTCAGGAACACATTACTATTATCTTTCTCAATTACATTAATGAAGAGTAAACTCACTCACAGCTGAAACCTACAGTATGACTTCCTTAAACAATCCAATTACTCGCTTTCAACAACAGTATATTTAAGTCGTTTACATTTATCAAGCATTCATTAAGAGTCTATTTCTCTGTCAACCGCAGATTAATAATTATCGAACTCCAAGAATCTCCAAATGTTCTGTATACACATGTCAAAGAGAATCAATTAGTACATTCATATATATTTAACTAATAATCTAACATTTTATCAACATAACATTTTTATGGCATATAAAGTAAATGATGTATGTCTAATATCCAAATCTGTTGCATGTATTCTGTATGGAATTTGAGATCACATCATAAGAAACATAGTGTTAAAGGTACAGTAATATCTCTAGGGAGAGATCTCTCTTGAGAGGAGAGGTGTGAGGGTATGGGACACGCGTGGTTAGGTTGGATGCGTCTCTTCACTGGGCTGTTCTGGACAAAGCCGACGCATTAACTGACTGTCACAGGAGAGCCTCAGGGCACGTGAACACGCTGACAGCAATGGCACACAGTGACACATGAGTGATGCGGACCCTAGCCACTGGCAAAGGCCTGACGAGGAGTGTCACTCCAGCTGATTGGCTATCAGGTGAGTCTAGGGAGGGGTCAGATCTCTGCTGACCTCAGTAGATGTTTCCTGCTTTTTCTCTCCTCTCTTCTAATAGAAACCTGAGCTAGCGCCCGATGAACTGGCCAAATCAGTGGTCTGGTCTGGTCTGTGTGTGT